>NC_048439.1:13745903-14023940 GCF_004353265.1 Vitis riparia
TAGTCAAATTGGGAGACAAATCCTGATAGTACATTAAAAGAAAGTTGTGGGTCCACATGATCAGACTCTACCACAACTGGGCTAATGGTGCCCTTAAGTACATCATCATAAAAAACAACATTCTTCGGTAGCTCAAGGGTTAGAGGAAGTTGAATATCTTCTAAAATCTCAATACATAAAACTCCAAATAAATCAAACGAAGAAGCAAACTTTGGGTGAATAGTATTGACAACTTGACCCATGTCCGTTATGAACATCTCATCATCGTACTCATCATGTAGAACCATATCATCCATGATGTCTGTAAGCTTTGGAAATATCTCATGACCATTAGTCTCCTAAGGGAAGAAGAGTGTCAGCAAACTAGTATGATCTAAGAACGGAAAAGCAACCATCACAAAAGTGAAAGTGACTAAAGGTTCATCACTTAACTATAGTTGGTGGAAGAGATATTGAAGCTCAGTCTCCTAATCAACATTGAGTCCATTAGTAATCCTCTCCAAACATGACTGCACTTCTAGTCTTATCATAGAGTGATCAACTAAGTTCATCTTGTGTGGGTGAATAGGATAATAAAATGAAATATGAAGCAGGTAGGCCCTAAGCCTCTCCTTGTGAAAAAACACCATGTATATGTAATCAAACTCTATGAGAACAAAACCAAGGCTAAAAAGAGTGTCTTGATCAATAGTGGCTATGAACTCTTCTGGCCCATGTTGATGACGTCCTAAACCAAAACAAGGGAAGAAAGACATTGATCTTATCATATCTAAAACAACTATGTTGTCATGCTCATCAAATGGGAGTGTCACAAAATCTCTAGGAAATTGTTCAATCTCTATAAACCGTACCTCATCAAAGGTGAAACAAGTCATAAACAAATCCTCATCACTATGATTGATTTGAAACATTTGCTTTGAGGAAGTAAATGCGTCTCTTATGGACTGTACTGTAATGACCCATCCTTATGAATAAACTTCACCTTCTAATGAAGGGAAGAGAGGATAGCTCCAGCTCTATGGATCCAATGCCGGCCTAATAACATGTTAAAGGATGTAAGAATCTTCAAAAATTGAAATAAAGTAGGAAACATGATCGGGCCTTGATTGGAGCCAAAATATGTTCTCTAATGACACATATTCAATGTGATTTGTGCACCAAAGGATACTCAAATCACCCAAATTGACCTAAATCGATGCTAAGGCCCTAGACATGATTTTAACTTGTATTTTGGATATTTATCTGAGGTTCAAGGGAAGAAAAGGGTGCAAGTTGAATCATTTTAGATTTTGAAATATCAAGAAAGGGTTAAATGAGGAAATAAGCGAGTCAAGACTCATGGACCATGAGAAAAGGCAAGACGAGGATATCATTAGTTTGGGAGATGAGAAACAACCATTATGGAGGAAGAAAGAAGTCAAGAAAACATGGAAAATGAGGCATCAAGCAAGATTCAGCTGCATGGAAATTTAGAACTCAAAATCTGATGGTGACATATACTTAAGACTTTGAGGAAAAATTTGGAGCACTTCCTAAACTTTATTTTAGGAATACAATATATTGTTTCGCAGCTTTAGAAGTCAGGAGTCCAACGCTTCAAACGATGTACATATCAGAGCTGAAATGAGCAAGTTCTGACCATTTGAAGACAAATGCGCAAAGCTAAAGGACCATTTCGAAATGATTTCAAAATTCAACTTATGAATTCGAAATCCAATTCAAAATGACCCCAATTTCGAATTCATCCACTACCACTTTGATTTTTTGCCTTATCTACCTTGGGAATTGGATCTAGGGCACTCCATCTACCCTAAGTGGGCACCACACGACTAGAAATCACCATTTTATTATTTTTTTTTAGTCATTTTTAGGTAATTATTTTGTAATAAGTGGCCAATGAGAGTGCCACATGTTAGGTAATTGATGATATTATATCAACTTTCTTATTTCTAGGGTTTAGGAATTTTGGATCATCTTCAGGGAGTTTGACAACTTTCTGGGGAAGAAAATAAGAACTTTGGTTTGTTTTATTTTCTTCTTTATTGAACATATTGTTTTTAGTTTATTTTGATTCAAATTATGGATTTTTACCCTATTATGGATTGTGAATGTGACATCACCCCCATGAGAGGCTAAAAATCCAACTTGGGGCTTAAAGCATGAAAACCTAAGGGTTTGGAAACCTATAGGGACAATGAAGAAATCATTATAACAATGAGATTAATTATTGCTTGAATTACAATTATCAATTTTTTATCCTATCCTTGGAAGTTAGTTTAGAGAATGATACAATAGGTTATTACTTGATACTAGTGATTCTTGGTAACTCTTGATCATTATTTATCTCGTTCTTCTCTATCATTATTTGCCCCAAAGCAAATCTATAAGGAGTAAAAAGGGTTAAAAAACCAAACCTTAAACTAGTAATCAATATCATTCATTTGGTGGTTTTAGGAATCTGTTTTAAAAATAAAAATTAAGTTTCGGATGCAGTTTTGAGTTATAGAACTCAAGATTGATCGCGAACGACTAAAGACCTTAAAACCCTAAGATCACTTTACTTAAGAAACTCTTGTTCTCTCTATTTCTATACTTTAAGTTAGATTGTGGAAATCCCAAGACGTGAATGAATTAAATTAAAAATCAATATTCATTTTGTTATTCATTAAGTTTCACTTCATAAAAGTTACTTCACATATTTTTTTCACTTTGGGATTCAAACAAAAGCAATTTATTTATCCTAGTCTTGACAATTTCCATAAGTCATTCCCTGAGGATGGTACCCGGAGTATTACAAAAGTCGTAGTGACTCTTTCTCTAGTTTTCCTTAACCAGAGTTGCTACATAAAAGGCTTAGTATTTTGAACAATAAAGAAGATCAGTCAAGAAATTGACGACGTTATTGGGGATTAGCAATCATCATAACTAGGATATAGTGCATTACTTTGTTATAGTTCTTTGAATTTTATTTTTATTTATACATATTTTTCTTCTATTTTATGCTTGGTCGGGAAAGAGATCTTTCAGGTAGACTTCAAAGAATAACGGAGGAATCTCAACCAAATATGGACACTAAAGAGACTAACAACAACAAACCACGACTACCTATCTAGGACCAAAGAACTATGAGAGAGTTTCTAAATCCTCTCAAGTTGAGCACACCATCGTGTTTTATGCTACCTCTAAATCAGGATCATGTTACCATTCAACCTTAAGTGGTATCTCAATTACCCATTTTTAGGGAGATGGAAATGAAAACCCATACTCTCACATCTAGGAATTCGAGGAAATTGTTTCAATTTTTTAAGAATCCAATACTCCTTTGGAGATCTTCCACATGAAACTATTCCCGTTGTCATTGAAGGATAAAACTAAGACTTGGTTAAATAGTCTTGACCCTATAGTATCATAAATTAGGGTGATCTATAATCAATGTTTTTGTAGAAATTCTTTCCAACACATAATACTAGTGCATTGAAAAATGATACCTCAAATTTAAAGGCTATGAAGGATGAGAAATTTTTTACATACTGGGAAAGATTTAGGGAGATGATCGCAGCATACTCCCATCATGGATTTGACAACTGGATGCTAGTATCATATTTCTATGAAGGTATGTCACCACCAATGAAACAACTTCTTGAGACTATGTGTGGAGGAGATTTCATGAATAAAAACCCCTATGAAGAATTTCAATTCCTTGATTATGTTGTTAAGGTATCTAGAAGTTAGGAAGAACCAATTGTCAAGGAACCACCCAGAGATAGTGAACAAGGTAAGAGCTAGTGGAGTGTATGCAATACCAGAAGGTTTAAATATCCAAGAAAAGATTGCCACTATTATAAGGAGGTTTGATGGTTTGGAAGCTAAGAAAGTTCAAAGGTTCAAATAGCCAATAAGGAAAGAATGCAACTGTGCTTGATATGTAAGTCCATGAAACATGATGTGCATTCCAACCCTATATTACCTATAGTATAGGACATGTTCTTTGAGCAAGCTAATGCTATTGAAACCCATAAGCAACCAATGAACAACTCTCCATACTCTAACACTTATAATTTGGGTTGGAAAAATCATTCAAATATGTCATGGGGAGGTAACAATAATGATAAGTTCCAGCATCAAGGCAATCAGTATCAAGGTTATCAGAGTAATGAGCAATAAGAATTTGCACCTCAAGTAATAACATTACAAGGTTTTCATGTTACAAGGATAGATTTTATCATCTATATCAAACTTGGAAAACTTGATGAAGCAGTTCATCTAACACCAAGGTAAGATCAATAAGGATCAAGAGAGGACTAATGCTCAAACATCACAAGCAATCTCAAACATTCAAGCCACTTTCAATCAAAACACTATAAGTATATCTCAAGAGAAAGGTAAGTTTCCTGCTTAGCCATAACAAAATCTGAGAGGTGTATGCGAAATTTCAAAAGTAAGGAATGAAGAATGCAAGACATTGATCACACTTAGAAGTGGAAAAGGATATGAAGAACCTAAGAATCTAATGGTTGAAGACAATGGCACCAAAGAGAATGGTCCAAATCTGGGAAGAAAGACGGAACTTGAAAAAGAATCAGAGACACTTGAAGAAATCATTGTGAGTAAGGAAAATGATAAATATGTTAATCCTTTGCCATTTCCCATAACACATGAAAAATAGAGAGTAGGAGACAAGACCTTAGAAATATTGGAAGTATTGAAGTAAGTTAAGATAAATATCCCTCTCTTAGATAAAATCAAGCAAGTTCCCACTTATGCAAATTCCATAAGGACTTATGCATAGTAAAGAGAAGGATTAAGTTAAGTAATAAGGCATTCCTCACCAAATAAGTAAAGCCCTAGTGAAGTACAAAGATCCAAGGTGCCCCACTATTTCAATGCAAATAAGGGATACATATGTGGAGAAAGTTTTACTTGATTTGGGAGCCAATGTGAATCTCTTACTATACTCCATCTACAAGCAACTAGGGTTAGGAGAGCTCAAAGCCACTACTATGACTTTGTCTGGTTGATCGATCTATCAAAGTACCTAGAGGAATAGTAGAGGATGTGTTGGTATGAGTTGACAAGTTCTACTATCCTGTAGATTTCGTGGTACTAGACACCGAGGCATTATGTAAGGGAGTAACTTTTGTGCCTATCATTCTTAGAAGACCCTTTCTAGCAACAACAAATGCCCTTATCAATTGTCGAAATGGAGTAATGCCACTTTCTTTTGGCAATACGACATTGGAACTTAATGTATTTAACTTAAGTCATCAACAATGAGGAAGAAGAGGGTGAAAACGCATGTTGAATTGAAACTCTTATTCAAAGGGCCACTAACCAAATCTTGCAAAATATGGAACCAATGGTTGATTCAATTTCATCAATTGAAGGAGTGCAAAGAAGAAAGTTGTTGAAAATTCCTAAGGAATGTAAAAAAACATGGAATGAATAGGAAGGTTAACTTAGGTGTTTTGGAGGAAGAACTATATGAAAAGTGGATGAAAGCAAGAGATAAGTCGAAATTTCATCATGGTAAAGGGAATAAGAGGAGAAAGTTCAAACCAAATATGAGGCAAGTTCCTATTTTTGGTCCCATCACTCTACTCAATCCCAAAATTGACCATAAGTTTAAGGAGAAAGACCATTGCCTCAAGTCCCTTAGAGAGCAAGTGTGGCCATAGGAGGAAACTTTCCATCTTGTTGATGGAGAGATTCCAAATGGATGTTGCATTTTCATTTATCTAGTAGGTAAATTAGGTTTAGGTTGCTTTTTGCTTTTTGTTTTTGTTTTCATTTCTTTTTCATTTATTCATGTTTAGGTATTTCTAGTTTATTTCTCCCTTAAGACTTTTGGGAGTTGAATAGTTATGCTTTGTTTTCTTGTCTTTTCTTTTCTTATTTAGGATATTTTAATAATTTTTATCTCTTGGTAGCTTTCTTATATTGTTTCCCAGATGGTTGGTTGATATAGGATTTGGTTTTCTGATTTGCCATTCCAATTCTATGATCATGAGGTAACACTTCCATCTTATTCTTTTCACTTGTTCCACACATTAGGGACATTGTGTAATTTAGGTTGGGGGGAAGGTATATTAGCCCTAATTTTTTTCAAAAGTTTACATGCTATCTTTGGTCAATTAATGAGATTCTTGATTTGCCTTAGTGACTCATGGTTTATTTTGCATGAGAATGCTTTAAGTAGCATTATTTCTTTAGAATTTGAGAAGAAATACAGTTAGAGCAAGAGTATTATTTCACTTACCTTATCTTTCTATACCTTTAAGTGCAAAAATAGTTAGGTTAAATCCTCGAAATACCTTCATTTTTTCTTTGATAGTTATTTTCTATTTAAGACTCAAAGCACACACAAAGCATGTGTACCCTTATGGCATCTTGATTATGATAATTTGTTTATCTTAAAAGAAGTTGTTCTTAAGAAACAAGAGGAGGAAATAAAAAATATATAACCAAAAAATGAAAATGATTGATTTAAGCTTGAGCAATTATCTAAGGGGGTAATGGCCTTATGTCTTCAAGCTCTAGTGCCTAAAACCAATTGGTTAGGAGTCATTGGTATCTTGCTCGTTACACAAGCTAAACTTAGTTTTGAAAAAAAAAAAAAAAGGATGAATGTTTGGGAAATTCGACCTTGTTCTACCTTGAACTAGGGTGATACCTAAGGGGTAAGTGGCCTATAAAGGTCCTTAATACCTGGTACCTTGGGTGAAAACTCGAGAGTTGCCAGTGGATCCCTATTGAGCCATATCGAAGGAGATTTCCTAAACTAAGAAAGAAAAATCAAAATAAATTTTCTTCCATCTTTAACTTAAAGAATGATGAAATTTGAGTTTAAGAAAAAGTCTTAAGAAGAATACTGAGGGGATACCAAAATTAAGCACATGAGGTTTAGGTGAAAACAACCGATCAAGGGAAAATCAAGAGACATGAAGGGGAATGCTAAACATGGATGCATGTTTATGTATACAAAGATAAGGTGAGAAAACTAAGAAATTGCATGTCTTTTGTCATCTTACTCAATTCTAGGAAATTTGACTACTTATGTTGAGTCACTATGGATTCATGAATCCTATTACATATTTTTCATTCTTTTTTACTCTTTTCATTTGATAGGGACTAGCAAAGTTTAGGTTGAGAGGGAATTATTAGAGCTAAAATATGTGCTTTAATAGCACATATTTGATATGATTTGTGCACCAAATGACACTCAAATAACCCAAATTGACTTAAATTGATGTTAAGGCCCTAACTATGAGTTTAACTTGTATCTTGGAGATTTACTCAAGTTCAAGGGAAAAAAAAAGGATGCAAGTTGAATCACTTTAGATTTTGAAAGATCAAGAAAGGGTTAATGAGGAAATAAGCGGGTTAAGACTCGTGGACCATGAGGAAAGGCAAGACAAGGATATCATGAGTTTGGGAGATGAGAAGTGACTATTATTGAGTAAGAAAGAAGGCAAGAAAACATGAGAAATGAATCATGAAGCAAGATTTAGCTGCATGGAAATTTAGAACTCAAAATCTAGTGGCAACATATTCTTTGATTTTAAGGACACATTTAGAGCACTTTCTGATGTGAAATTTAGGAGTCCAATGCTTCAAATGGTATACATGTAAGAGCTGAAATGAAGAAGTTATGGCCATTTGAATGCAACTACACAAAGCTGAAGGACCATTTTGAAATGATTTCGAAATTCAACTTATGAATTTGAAATCCAATTCGAAATGACCCCAATTTCGAATTCACCCACTTCTACGTTGATGTTTCACCTCCTCTACCTTGGGAATTGCATCTAGGGTACTCCATCCACCCTAAGTGGGCCCCATAAGACTAGAAATCACCATTTTATTATTATTTTTAGTCATTTTAGGTAATTATTTTGTAATAAGTGGCCAATAAGAGTGTGCCACATGTTAAGTAATTGATGATATTATATAAACTCTCTAATTTCTAGGTTTTAGGAATCTTGGATCATCTTCCTAGAGTTTGACAACTTCATAGGGAAGAAGACGAGAATTTTGGTTTGTTTTCTTTTCTTCTTTATTAAATATATTGTTTTTAGTTTCTTTTGATTCAAATTATGGATTTTTACCCTAAGAAAATAAAGGCTAATCTTAAATAAGAAAAAAACACCTAAGAGAGGAGTGAATTGGGTTTTTCAAAATCTTTTTCAACACAACAAATTCAAGCATAATAGAAGCAAATATAAAGAGATAGAGTTAGAGAAATCAAACTCAGATTTTATAGTGGTTTGACACTTTCTTGCCTACGTTCACTCTTCTCAAGCTCCTAATTGAGTGAGGGTTCCACTAACTTAAAACTTCAACCAAACTTCTAATCTCCTTTACACTTGGATTCCGGCTCCAATGGGATCTTACACAATCTCTTCAAGATTCAACTCACTTGAAGGCTTTAACACTCAATTTTACAAGAATGAATCCCTCAACCTAGCTCAATGATAGCTCAAATACAAATCAAAGCTAGGATGAAACACATAGGTGCACTAAAGGATATGCAAGTGAAGATTTAATGCACCAAGAAAGAAATGAGAGCTTTTAAGGCAAGAACAAGTGGGTAGACAAATAAATGTAAGTGTTCTCTACATCATAAACGAAGTGGAGCTCTCAATTTATAGGTTTCTAACATCAGGAGCCAAGAAAAACAAAAAGTAGCCTCAATCGATCGAGCTAGGAGTCAACCGATTCACTAGCAATTGGAACATTTAATGTTTTGGCAGGTTACCGTTGCTTCTACTAGACCTCGACTGGGAAGGAGAATACCTCGACCAGGAAGGAAAGGCTATTGGATGAGAGAGAGTGTTTTTAGAACTCCTCGATCGGACCTCGACCGGGCAAGGGGAACCAGTCGACCAGTACCCTGGCCAGTTGAGCCTGTTGGCCAGTGCCTCAACTGGTTCAACCTTTTGGCCTCGTAAACCTATCTTTTTTTTTTTCTAACACTTAGGCAAGGTCTTTAGGTAAATTAATATGCCAATTTTGAAACTTTTTTCCTAAGGTACATTTGATAAAACTTGGGTTTTAATGAAATTGTAACTTTAAAGAATAAACCGAGTTTTCCAAATATGCATGAAATGATATGTAAAACCTAAGTGCACCTATGCATTCATCTTACATTTGTTTCCTATGATTAAAGGTCTTCCAAATGTCTTGATCTTGTATCCATTAGATCCTTTGATGAATTTTCAAATTAATACCTGAGATTCTTTACAATTCAAACCAATTAGAAACTTAACCATGGTTTGTTATCATCAAAACCTGATTAGGAGAACCCTTGGGCTAACATACCCTATTATGGATTGTGAATGTGACATCACCCTCATGAGAGGCTAAAAAGCCAACTTGGGGCTTAAAGCATGAAAATCTAAGGGTTTGGAACCTATAGGGACAATGGGTAAATCATTATAACAATGTGATTAATTATTGGTTGAATTACAATTTATCAATTTTTTATCCTACCCTTGGAAGTTAGTTTAGAGAATGATACGGTAGGTTATTACTTGATACTAGTGATTCTTGGTAACTCTTGATCATTAGTTATCTCGGTCTTCTCTTGTTATTTGCCCAAAATCAAATCTATAAGGAGTAAGAAGGGTTAAAAAGCCAAAGCTTAAACTAGTATTCAATATCATTCATTTGATGGTTTTAGGAATCCATTTTAAAAATGAAAGATTAGGTTTCGGATGCAGTTTGAGTTATAGAACTCAAGATTGATCGCGAACAGCCAAAGACCTTAAAACCTTAAGATCATTTTACTTAAAAAAAACTCTTGTTTTCTCTATTTCTATACCTTAAGTTCGATTGTGAAAAGCCCTGGACTTGAATGAATTGAATTAAAAATCAATATTTATTTTGTTAGTAATTTAGTTTCTTTTAGTTAGTTTCACTTCATAAAAGTTACTTCACATATTGTTTTTCACATTAGGATTTAAGCAAAAGTAATTCTTTTATCTTAGTATTGACAATTTCCATAAGACAGTCCTCTAGGATGATACCCAGAGTACTACAAAAGTCGTAGTAACTCTTTCTCTAGTTTTTCTTAAACAGAGTTTCTACATAAAAGACTTAGTATTTTAGACAATAGAGAAGATCAATCAAGCCTATCTACAAGTTTAGCATTAATGTACCCAAAACCTCTTTGCGAGTACTGTCATAGGTTCTAACTATTTGAGTAGATGGCTCAAAGTCTGAAGGTTCAAATCCAAGAGTAATTGCAGTAGCTAATGGGCAAACATTCAGGGTAAAACCATTGTCCAAAATAACAAATGGGACTCAATGCCTGGAGCAAACAACTGAGATATAGAGAAGAAGAGTGTGGCTTTGGCCTCTAGGGGTAAAATCATCAATAGAGAAAACAACACATGCGATCTTGTTAGCTATCAACATATGGATCAGACCATCAAAAGATATGGTAGTCTCTACTCGAATTTGGCTTGGTGCCATAATCAACGTCTCTCAGTAGGATGTAGATGATGCTAGCAAACTTCAAATAGAGATATAGGCCTAAGTGCTCTAAAGCTGCCTCAAAATCTTATCATCCTCTCAAGAAGTAATACCCTTAAATGTTTTAGGCACCATAGGTGGTGACAGAGTCACTCTCCTACCACGTGTCACAATCTGGACATCTTGAGCATCTAACTCATTAATATCAGGCCTCAAAATAAACAAAGTTGGAACATCATGGCATGCAAGGGTTAATGGCAAAGCTTGAGTCAATTGAAATGACATTACTTCAAGAATAAAATTGAATAGTGCAAAAGTCAATGAACTCACAGTAACTCCATCTATCTTAGCAAAATTGGCATTAAACATTATGGGCATCGGCTCACCATTATCCCAACTCAACATACGGATACCATCATTAGGCTTGACAAAATCCACAAAATGTATGCCACTTGCTAGAAAAAGAAATATATGTATAAAATAAGTGGGTAGAGGGTTAGTGGTTACACTTAGCAAACCCCAAGTTAACCAAACCCTAATCAATCAAATCTTGAATGGCATGTCTCAAGGCAGTGCATCAATCGGTGTCATGACCTAGCCCCTAATGATATGAACAGTGCAAATCCATCCTAAAATGTGGAGGAACAATTTGAGGCAGTGGCCTAGGAGCTAAAGGTGTCAATAGACCAACATCCGCGAGCTTTCGAAAAGCCTAGCTCAATGGCATACCCAATTGTGAAAAATATCGTAGTGTCTTCAAAGAAAATGAAGCAAATTTCTACGAAGCTCTAGGTTTAGGGTAAGGCTAGAGGTTTCTTTATGACTTGGGCAACATAACATGATTGTACTAGCATGGGTGGCAAATAAGTTTGAGCAAAGGGCTAAAGAGGCGCTTGTAATCTATACTAATGTGAAGAATAATGAGGATAAGCCTTAACGAGTTGACACTAGCTGGTGATGCCTAGGAGGTCTCTGACTTGCAGAAGAAATGCTACTGACATCTCTCGACGTTTGTTCTCCAGATGGTTTCTTCCTTTTAGAATTAGTAAGGGAAGAATCATACCATAAGCCTCTAGAAATTCCTTCATCTCCGCTAAAAAAGGCCAAAACCAAGCATCCAAAATTTGTAAAAGGTACCCCCAATCAAATGTCTAGTGATCCTAGGCTACAAACTCCTCACAACCATTTGCATTTGATTTCTCTCTATAGGCAAGTCTATAATCTCTGCAATCTTTCCCCGCTAATGGGAAATGATCCCTAGTTGCCATTTTATGGACCCACATTTTTCACAATGCATTCCCACTTGATGGCGAGACTCATTTTTAAATGAAAGATTGATTTTTGAAAAAGAGTTAAGAGTTGCCACTTATTTTTATTTATTTTTAAAGTGAAAACAAAATAAGAAGGAAAACTCTAAGTGTGACTTATTTTAAAGGAAATGTTTAGCTATGAAATTGAGTTTAGGTATGAGGGTCTATGGTAATTAATCAGTAGATCATGGATACAAAGGATCAAGAAATATAGAATAAGGCAATGATGATAACTAATGGAAACATAGCAAACAACTAATTTAAACAAAGCATGTGTATCAATAGAAACAAATGAACGAGGAGGAGTGGAAGCGTACCTTGGTAGCAAACAAAGTGCTTTCATGAGAAACAAGGTTTGCTCACAAGTAATAATAACGAATATAGATCACATGTATAATTCAAGTCACAAAGCAAAGCAATGACGATTAGAGCTAAACAAGTTCTGTATTTAAAACTGAGTTGTAAATGAATGTATTTAGAAAGACATAGATGTATGGTTTCACCAATACCCACATCAATATACATGAATTAATCCACAACTCTCCTTCTGATGATCATAAAGAGAAGCTCATAAAAGGACATGGAGTATTCCATTATTTTGGAGTTGTAAAATTCATTCATGTAATTAAAATCAAGAAAATTGAAAATTCCTTAAAATCAAAGAAAACCAGGAAAAGTGCATGCTATAGGAAAATGGCAACATCTGGGATTGAAAATTTTTTATCAACCTAGGGGGGGTTTAAGGATTATACATGGAGAAGAAAAGAGAGTTGGAAATCAATTTGAAAATCATGGAAAAAGCATAAGAAATACAAATTGTACTTAGAGAAGAGAGCATAGGAGAAAGGAGTGTGCACTATGTGCATAGGCATTGCACATGACAAAAAAAGTGTAGTTGGGAAAAACGCATTGAAGAGCTAAGGGATTGTGTGCATAAAAGTTGTGTGCTAGAGTGTGCACCAGAGAAAGGATGGAAGAGTGTGTACATTAACCAATGCGCAAAAGGAGTACTAGACAGAAAAATTGAAAACGCATCAACTAGTGTGCAAACAAGACCATCTTCAAGAGGAAATGCACATTGAGAAGCAGACACTAGAAATAGAGAAAAAACAACAAAAACAGAGCATAACCAAAGGGAATAAATAAACAAACAAGCCATTGAATGAAGCCCCATTTCATGCTTTATCAACGGGCTAAGAACAAGTGAGAGAACCAAAGTGGTTTTGAAGCATGATATCAAACAGTGAAGATGAAACATAGTGAAACTAAAGATGAAACAACAATAGCAAGTCTATAGACAACTTGAAATCAATAGAAACAACATGTGGCCTCCAATATCCACACATAACCAACAAGCACTCATCAACAAGAGTAGATGAAAGAGAAAGAAAGCAACACTAAGTATGCGTTTCATAATTAAGAGGACTTACCTGAGAAGAGATTGTTGGTGGACCCTCTCTTCTCTTCCTTTGGCTCTTTGTTTTTTTTTTTTTTTTTTTTCCTTCCTCTCCATGCTTTCTCTCTGCCCAACAAACTCTTAACAACAGAATATTCTCCTCTACCTCTCTCTCCCACACACAACAATGTCGAATGTTGTCTCACTCCTACCACAAAAGAGAGAAAAAGGTCCTTCACAAAAGGCTAAAAGGGCCTTTTTAAAAGGCCAAGGACAAATGAGACGAGGACACTCTATCCAAACCTAAAAAACTCTCTAAAACCCTATATATATATATAAAAAAAAACCCTAGTTGAAATCAAATAAAAAAAACTGAGTAAGGGTCCTAAGCTATGGCTCACAACCAAATTAACGAGCTTACGCTAAACCTAAGGGGCAACTAAAAGCCATGCTAGTATCCATGAAAATCTCCCTAATGGTATCCATGACGAATGACTAAACAAAAGGATCCTAGGCACACACTACAAGGAAACACAAAGCCAGAGAAAAATGAATATGAATTGATGTGTTAAAAGACAAAATGGAAGGTGTACAATAAAATGAAGCAAACATGAATTTTTTTTATTCATTAAATTTAAGGGAGCTTTATCAATTTCAGTTTCTGGTACATTTCAAAATTTTGGAAAGTGAAACCTAGGGCTTCAATTTGGGATATCCAATTTTATGCCTTCAAAAAACAAATTTGAGTATTTCCAATTATATGCCTTCAAAAAAGAACAAATTTGGGGATTTAAGCCCATTTAGGCTCCACCTAACTATTTCCAACATTGACTTTTGTTTTTTATATATATTTTTTTAACATTAAGGGTATTTTAGACTTTATTTGTTAATAATATCCTACAAATCAATTTTTAATAGTGTTTGGTCTTAAGCTCAAACACGGGTCTTCTGTGAACTTTGGGTCAATTAGAAGCTCCTTTCTACCCCTAAGCATGATTGTCCTTTAATTGAACTGTAATCCATGACTATGCCTTCAAAATATAGAAGAATCCAACAAGCTTCAACAAAACATAACTACAACCACTAATACAATCACATGTGCCTTATTAACTAAAGAGAGGTCGGAATAATTCTAACAATTTAACCACCTACCCTACTAGCTCTCTGAACGAAGGCTGCAACTCTGCTCATTTTTTTCACTCGTGAGCTACTTGCTAATTGACAAGCCAACAACTCTCCCTAGTCCCCTTTTCACTCCCATACAATAATTGATAAGCTAAATACATGTTTGGATAGATTTTCTATTTAAACAAAAAAAATTATAAAGAAATTCTAATAAAAACCTTCTAAAAATTTTAAAATTTAGAAGTTTCACAAATCTTGAAGAAGCATTTATGAACACAGATTCAATTTCATTCATAAAAATTCTTAGATTTTATACAGGATTTTTAATTCTAAAAATGAAAAATAGAGAAGCATTCAATCACCACATGAGTGATGTGTGTAGACCATAGCAAAGTGAAATTGGGAAAAAAAAAATTGTCCGAAAATTCTCAGGGAAAACTCTCCACCTCCATGGTTTTGAAATTTCTGAATCACTCTCAAACAAATACATTCATATATATATATTATGTATGTCCACAACTGTATACACACATCCAGAATGAATTATCTATGTTGAGACCATTGAAGTTAAGAAATTATCTATGCAACACACCGCTATCTCTACCAAGTATCACTCATCGGCACTACAAGAAAAGCTATTACTACATGCATATAAATCTTTACACAACCCAAATAATATTTCAATTTCCACCTTCCCCAAGTAACCAATCAGCTCAGAATTCCACCAGCAGCAAAGCTAGCCAAAAATGGTGTTGGTTTCAATGGTGGTGGTGGTGGTGCTCCCCGTCCCAGCAATCATCCGAAGCGGATCACGATGCACGATATATCATCTTTGCTCTTTCTTTCCAATGCTTCTGTTGTTAGACGTTTGGCTGCTGCTTGAGGATCTTTAATGGATTTCACCATATCAACTGCCTCCTGGTTTTTCATAACCTGTCCACCAGAGCAAACAAAGTATTTCACCATATAAGATCTTCTAACATGTTTAAGTGAGACTCATTAATCATGTCACAAATCAATTAAAACAAAAGAAAATACCAGTCCATGAAATAGACACTTTGAAGCAATTTCACCTATAAACTTCCATAAATGCCAATCATCTTACAATAGAATTCTACCAATAAATTTCCCATACCACTTTCTCAAAGGTATACTGATGCTCAGTTTCATCCTTTAGTTTTTTAAAAGGCGTGCTTAAAGTGCACCTGGGCTCAAGGCGCAACCACTCCCTAGCTATAGCACCTTTTACCAAGACATGCATCTTGTTGAAGAGGCACGCCTTGTCTATTTTACTCCGAAACACATCCTCACATGCCCCATGGCTACTAAAAGTCCCAATATAAGCCAACACATCCTCACATGCCCCATGGCTACTAAAAGTCCCAATATAAACCCAATGGCTCCAAGGACTAAAATATCATATTTACAACTGTATCAGCCCATTAAAAACATGGAACTATCAATAAAAATATCAACGAAATATTTTATTACAGAAATTTTATAAAAGAAATTATAGGAATTACCAATAAAACATAAAAATTTGAAACAACACATTCAAGATTATTAATTTGTACAACAATGCAGCACTCGAGTAAAAGCATTTTCAAAATATTATAAAATGACAAATTTGTATTGTAAAGGTGGGATTACGCACATGAACCATTATGTATAAGTTCTACATAGATTAGGCAATCCCGTGATCAAAGGGATTTGTTGTAATTGAGTTAGGAAAGTTCTTAATTTAGATGCTAGGATTTTTTTTATATATATATATGAGTCTCTGTACAGGCAAAAGATTAAGGAAAAAGAACCTTATATATAGCTAAGTGTAAGTGTGGGACTAATTTGGATATCTCCTACACCTGCAACGGTTAATGAACCATTAGCTATTTTCCTATTACTTGAAGAAGGGTTATAATTGTGAAATTGGTGTGATGAATGAGTCATGTGATCTATGTCACCTAAATATATAACCCATGAATTGACAAAGGTTTCATTTGAGACTTTTAATCCAATGGAAATAGGAAACTTACTTGAAAGTGCTAGTGAGGAGGTACCTACCTAAAGGTTTTTCAAGAGTTCTCAACAAAGTTCTCAAATTTTCAATCTCCTCCTAATTGAGTCTGCCTTGTTCCAGGGATCTTTCTTTAATTGGTTGAATAGAAGACAAGAGTACTCGTGCATTATCCTTTTGTTGCCTTCCATTGTAAGTGGTTATCATTCCTTCATATTTTTGAGTATGGAAACCTAGCTGCAAAGATCTGAGATGACGGGGACAAGGGGGTGACAACAAGGCGCAAGGATGGCAGCAATGGCACAACAGTGAGGGGTCCTTTTTGTGATCTTTATAGGTTGTGCAAGTTATGCCAAAGATGGCCCGAAGACGATGGCGACACGATCTTAGTGACAATGTAAGGGTGGGGATGAAAGCAACAATGCGATTTCTCTTGCACTAGTGGTGTGATAACATGACGACTTTAATTGTTTTGTTGTGTTCACGATCTGGGTTTACTGCAACGATTCGACTCAGACAAGAGGGAACTTTAAGGTTGACAATGAAGGTCGACTCTGGCCTTCAACTCGACAATGAAGGCCGAAAAAAATTCTTTCTTTTCCCAAATTTACGAACCTAAGCTCTAATACCATGTAGAAGAAAGATGGAAGGAATAAAAGGTATCAAATTCTTTTTCCTTAATCATTTGCCTATACAAAGACTCACATATATACACAAAAAGTCCTAGCACCTAAATTAAGAACTTTCCTAACTCAATTACAACAAATCCCTTTGATCACGGGATTGCCTAATTCTCTCTACAAATCATAACTTCCCTAATTTTATTCTTCCAGTTTGTGATAAGGGGAAATCAGTGAATGTCCATCTATCAAATTTAGTGGTGAAATAACACTGTTTACCTGTGTATTTAGCAATGGAACCCACTAGGATGCTACTACCCCCAACAGCTCATGAATTATTAGTGTAACTTAGGTGGACAACTACAAAACTTTCCATGTTA
Organism: Vitis riparia; assembly: GCF_004353265.1. Classification (NCBI taxonomy): domain Eukaryota; kingdom Viridiplantae; phylum Streptophyta; class Magnoliopsida; order Vitales; family Vitaceae; genus Vitis; species Vitis riparia. Next base: position 13,763,222 of record NC_048439.1, read on the forward strand.
TGGAACAGGCATTTAACAACATTTTTTTTTCAATAACAAGGGTCCTAAAGTATTCTGATTACACGTGATACATTTCAAGTGATGGAGATGTGTAATTAGGGGGATCTTGTTAACAAAATTGTGCAAAAAAAAAATGAACATTATCAGATGATTTCACACCATATAATTTTCAAAATTATTAGGACCATTAAATGGAACACACTTTCAAAAAACAGAGTCCTATTATTGTAACTGAAAGTGAAACAGACAAAATTAGTTGTTAGTTCAATTTGTTGTCCAATGACCATATATATGACAAGAAACAAATATATGACAAGTTATTCTTTAGCATCATTTTTTCTTTTAATATCCTGGCACCAACCTACATACACAACAAAACTTGCCGTCTTGATTGCATGGACAACTCTTTGACTAAAGAATTCCCACCACTCTACATATTATGTTCAATAACAAGATCCATTCATCCAGAATCACTGGAGTTTTATCTACATGGTAAAGGGAGAGTAAGGCTCTCCTGCAGGTATCTGGTGCCGTTGAGAGTGAAAGGGTAAACTATATTGACTTCCCTTGATGTTTTATTTCCTATTTTCCTTTTTCCCTTTCAGCTTTAGCTCTATTAAAAATTTCAAGCTTTGGGATCTGATTATAGCCACCACCATCTAGGGTAGATACAGTCAATTGTAGCCAAAGAACTCAACTAGTAGAAAGTATAAGCATTTGAATGTGAGGAAATCTATGGTCTCCTCTGCCAGAAAATATCAAAATTGCACTTCCTGTAAGAGCACACAAAATCCAAGCCCCATAATGGGACAATCCACTTCTTGATTCCAGCAAAGATCCTAACACACAATCCTCAAAATGTTTCTGCATAAGATTAACCATGAACCAGTTGTTCACTCAATTGAAGACATGTGTGGATCCCTCCACCATGTCAAAAGATGATGATGATGATGATGATGATCAGCATGACGCTCTCATGATTTTGATGTGTTAAGCTGAATACGAGTAACTGCTGTTGGACTTACCTTTCTGCAGAGGTTTGATAAACTATTATGACACCATCACAGAGCAGAAGAAGAGAAGAGATGCCCTGAGAAGAGCTTGGTTTGTCACTTTCATGGGGTTTCTTTCTGGTGAATTCTAGAAGAGAGAAGTAGGCCAAAGTGAAAAAATGCAGCCAAATAACAAGGAGCAATGTTGGAGTTTAGGGGATTGGACCTAATGAGTTTGTTGAATGAAAGTTCTGAGTTGAATATTTCTTATTCTTCATTGTGGTTCTGCAGATTTTAACAAATGCACTGGAACTAAAATGCTAAGAGAATCTGGGGGGTTCATAAAGTGGAAATTTCTGGATTTGTACTTAAGTTCGATTTTTCTTTCAAGTAACTGAACCAGATCAAACCCCTTTGAAGGAGGAGTTCACTCATCAGAAATTCAAATTCAAAATCAAATTATACCAAACTGCTAATGAGTTTATTTCTTCACCATTGCAATGGCCCAAGTATGTTGTTGGATGTTCCATTGAAAAGAACTCACTGCCTTCTTTAAACCTCGAGCAATAGAAGGGTGGGTAAGTTTCCATAAAATTCCTCAAACAAGTAATGCTTTATGTACTTAGATGCAGTGGCAGAGCCACGTTATGCCCAGGAGGGGCAAATGGCCCCCCTGAAATTTTGGAAGAAATATGAATAGGAAATGGATTTGATCCCTTGACTTGAGATTTTGAGAAAATTGAATGGCTACCATTAGACTATGCAAACAATTTGGTATCATTTTGCTCCCCCACCCCCCTCAACTTTTTTTCTGGTTTTGCCACTGCTCAGATGATTTCTTACGTAAGCCAAAGTAGGAATTTTAGCATTTTTGAAATACAAGCGCAGGAAGTTAGCAAGTTTCCACCTAATATCTCATGCGTAAAGAAAAGGTCAGTATTAGTGGTTGGCGAGCCAGAGTTATTTCAAAAATCCTAAGGAAGATCCCTTTAAATGTGAGGAACCTCCAGAAAGGCTAGTGAAATTTACACAAATCAACTACATCAAGAGTTTAATATCAACCAAGGATAGCAATATTTTACATGACTACTTAACAATTAAATTTGAACCAAGTAGTGTTCATATCATAGCTGTACTGAACTATCTAACCCATTCCTTGCCTAATTCATGAAGGAAATAGATTGTGTTTAAGTAGTTGTTTAAACCAATTAGCTAAATTCTCACATTGGCATAGTCATAACACTACTTGCATATGATCCATTCAACTCTCATAAGTTTGCTGCAAATTTTTTTTATCATTTTTTAATTTGACGCAGGAGCAATAAAAAACTATGCAACCAACCACTTTCTGTAATCAAGATAGAATTGTGTTACAATTAGAAATTCATCTAGATTAGGTTACCATATATTTAGGTTCTATATTTTGTTTAGGCTTTTATTATACTAGTTTTCTACTTTATTTTCCCCATCAGGAATGATTCAACTATGATTTGGATTGTTGTTTTATTATATGTAGGATTAGGATTAAATCTATAAAGACCTAGGTTGTAGAAAATTATTCATTCATTAATAAAAATAGTTATTAGAAACTTTCTCTTTTCAACTTATTCTAAGAGGAGTTCCTTTACTTTTTTTATCCCTTCTTCCCTTGATTGGACATGGTAGAGATTGTAGCGGAAAAGACAGCAAACAAAGATGGCTAAGATAAGACAAGTGATTGAGGATTTTTAAGAGGTTGTGCAACAGTTTCAATAACATGAACTAAAGGAAGCCATATGCAGAGTCCGGAAGACAATTGTAACCTTTTGGACAAACTGGGAGGTAGTTGTTAAGAGAGAGAGAAGAAAACCTTAATTCTCATTCATATGATTAACTACTTACAATTGAGAAGTATATATATATATATATACAAGCCTAGGAGAACTAACTACCATACATGTAACCTATATTAAAAAAGGAAAGACTGTACACTATATATACATTATATTGAACACTCCCCCTCAAGCTGGAGCATATATGTTATATGCACCAAGCTTGTTACAAATGTATTTAATCCTAGGACCTCTGAGAGATTTAGTGAAGATGTTTGCTAGTTGATCATTTGAATTAACAAAACTTGTAGCAACACATCCTGATGCGATCTTCTCTCTAATGAAGTGACAGTCAACTTCAATATGTTTAGTCCTTTCATGAAAGACTGGATTGGATGCAATATGTAATGCGGCCTGGTTATCACAGATGAGTTTCATCTGTTCATCCTTTCCAAATCTCAATTCTTGAAGAAGATGTCTCAACCATATGAGTTCACATGTTGCCAGAGCCATAGCTCGATACTCGGTTTCAGCGCTAGATCTGGCCACTACATCTTGTTTCTTACTCTTCCAAGATATTAGATTACCTTCAATAAAAACACAGTACCCTGAAGTGGAACGTCTATCTGTGGGTGAGCCAGCCCAATCTGCATCTGTGTAACCAACAACCTGAGTATGACCTCTGTTCTCGTACAACACACCTTGGCCTGGTGTGCTTTTGATATATCGAAGAATGCGGATTACGGCATCCTAATGGCTATCACATGGTGACTGTAGGAATTGACTAACAACACTCACAGGAAAAGAAATGTCTGGATGAGTAATGGTGAGGTAGTTCAATTTACCTACGAGTCGTCGATATCTCCCAGGGTCTCCTAAAGGCTCCCCTGTCCTGGTACAAGTTTGACATTCGGATCCATAGGTGTGTCTACCGGTTTACAGTCTAACATACCGGTTTCTTCCAGGATGTCTAAAGCATACTTCCTTTGGGAAAGGACCACACCGAACTGGATTGAGCTATCTCAATTCCCAAGAAATACTTGAGTTTCCCCAAGTCTTTAGTCTGAAAGTGGGTAAAAAGATGTTGTTTAGTTTCTGAATACCATCTGATCACTACCTGTAATGACGATGTCGTCCACATAAACAACCAGATAAATACACTGCCCCAAGGAGTTATGATGATAGAAAACTGAATGGTCTGCTGTACTGCGAAGCATGCCAAACTCTTGAACAACAGAACTAAAACGGCCAAACCATGCTCGAGGAGATTGTTTCAAGCCATATAGAGAACGGCGTAACCTGCACACTAAACCAGACTCCCCTCTGAGCAACAAAACCAGGAGGTTGCTCCATATAAACTTCCTCGGCAAGATCACCATGAAGGAAGGCATTTTTAATATCCAACTGATAAAGAGGCCAAGAACACATAGCAGCCATGGAGAGAAGCAGACGGACAGAAGCAATCTTGGCAACAGGGAGAATGTGTCACCATAATCAGAACCATAAACCTGAGTATAGCCTTTAGCAACTAAGCGGGCCTTAAGGCGATCAACCTGACCATCAGGACCAACCTTAACTGCGTAGACCCAACGACAGCCAACGTAGATTTACCAGAGGGTAAAACAACAAGATCCCAAGTGCATTAGAGTGCAGAGCAGCCATTTCATCCACCATTGCCTGTCGCCAGCCTGGATGGGAAAGAGCTTCATGGGTGCTCTTTGGAAGAGAAACAGAGGATATAGTAGAAACAAAAGCAGAATAGGGTGAAGATAATCGATGATAACTCAAAAAATTGTAAATAGGATGAGGATTACGAGTAGAGCGAGTACCTTTCCGAACAGCAATGGGTAAGTCATTAGGAGAAGGCAGAGCCGGGGTAGGTGAAGCCGAAGGGTAGGAAGTGAGTCAGCAGGTGCCTCAGCAAAAGGGAGAGGAGCGACACGAGGGCGACGATGATAAACCTGAAGTGGTCGAGGAGGCATAGCATCAGGTGGGGAGACAATGGGAAGGCAAGACTTCAGAAACAGGAAGAGACTCAGAAGTGGTGGAAAAGAATGGTGAGTCCTCAAAGAAGGTGACATCAGCGGAGATAAAGTATCGATGAGTCTCAAGGGAATAACAACGATAACCCTTCTGAAGTCTGGAATATCCCAAGAAGAGACTTCATGGCTTTGGCGGAAAGCTTGTCCTGTCCAGGAGTGAGAATATGAACAAAGCAAGTACAACCAAAGACACGAGGAGGAAGGAAATAAAGTGGTTGGTCAGGGAAGAGAAGGGAGTGAGGAATCTGATCATGTAAGACAGAGGAGGGCATACGATTAATCAAATAACAAGCGGTAAGAACAGTCCCCCCAAAAACGAAAAGGAACATTACTATGGAGGAGGATAGTACGAGCTGTCTCAACAAGATGTCGATTCTTGCGTTCAGCTACCCCATTTTGTTGAGGAGTATGAGCACAAGAAGACTGATGAAGAATCCCATGATGAGACATAAACGAAGTAAATGGGGCTGAAAAATATTCCCTAACATTGTCACTGCGTAACACACGAATAGAAATATTGAACTGGGTTTGGATTTCAGCATAAAATTTCTGGAAAATAGAGAATAACTCAGCTCGATTTTTCATTAAAAATAACCAAGTACATCGAGAATAGTCATCAATGAAAGTGACAAAATACTGAAATCCTAAAGTAGACGCAGTCCGACAAGGACCCCAAACATCAGTGTGGACAAGCTCAAAAGGAGACTTTGCCCGATTATTCAAACGCTTTGGGAACGAGACACGAGTATGTTTCCCAAGCTGACATGACTCACACGGAAGCGACGATAAAGTGGAAAAACGAGGGACCATCTTCTGGAACTTGGAGAGACTAGGGTGGCCCAGACGATTGTGAATGAGGAGAGGAGCATCAGTGGAAATGCAAACTGCAGGAGATGAATCCGAGGTGAGGTGATAGAGGCCTTGAGACTCACGTCCTATGCCAATCGTCTTCCCCGTACTCCGGTCCTGCAAGGTCACAAATTTATCAGAAAAGGTAATAGAGCAATTAAGAGTACGAGTGATTTTGCTGATGGAAATAAGATTAAAAGGACATTCAGGAGTATAAAGGACAGAAGTGAGAGGTAGAGAAGGCAGAGGAAGGGCCAAACCAATACCTTTAGCCACAGTTTGAGAACCATTAGCTAAGGTAACAGTAGGTAAAGCAGAGGTAGTAGTAATAGAGGAGAAAAGATCCTTATTACCAGATAAGTGATCAGAAGCTCCAGAATCTAGAATCCAGGGTCCAAGAGAAGATGTGTGGGTAAGGCAGGCAGAGGCATTACCAGGCTGGGCAACAGAGGCAACGAGAAGCCTGAGATGCGGAGAGCTCGGAGGCTGAGGCAGCGGAGAATCAGAGGACTGGGCCACATGGGCAGTGCGAGGAGGCGTCCATGTAACTGATAGCAACGATCGCGAGTGTGGCCAAGTTTATTGCAATAGGTGCAATGAGGACGTTGACCTCTACCTCGGGTACCACTGCGTCCTCCTCGAGAGTAGTTTGAGAAACTAACACAGAAGAATCTGAAGTGCTATCAAATGGCAAAGTCTGAGTGGAGGAGATACGGAGGAGGCGAGCAAACACATCATCCAAGGACGGAACTGATGAACTACCAAGAATCTGATCACGGACAGGCTCAAGATCCGGACGGAGGCCAATAAGAGTAAGACCATGAAGAACTTGTCAAGCTGTGTTTGTTGAGCCCCAACATCAGGAGTAAGAGGCATCACAGTCAAGAACTCCTCCTTAAGAGAGGCAATCTGGCCAATATAAGTAGATAGATCCAAGTCCTGTTGGCTGATATGGACAATAGCAGAAGCCACCTTATAAAGACGCTGGATATCATTCGTGTATAATCCTTTGGCCTGAGTCCAAAATTTAAAACAAGTTTTGTAGGCCCGAAGATGAAGAAGAATCTTGGATCAACCGATTGCCATAATACACTACATAACTGTGCATCTATCTTCCTCCACTGTACGCGGTCAACCTCAGGGATATCTGCCTCCTGGTAACAAGTGATCCTCATATCCTTGACCCATAAACCAAAGTTCAACAGAGGCAGACCAGGAAAGATAATTTTCACTGCCAACCAATTTCTCCGAAGTAATCATAGGAGATCCAGATATGATAGAGGAAAAAATGGAATTTTAGTAGCCATACCCACTTATCTGGAGAATGAAGTATGTTTGGATCGAAGAGAGCCCTAATACGGCTTCAGATTGCGGCGTGGCACCACCGAAAAAGGGAGACGGCCTCAGATCGTGGCGTGGTACCACCAAAGAGGTAGAAGAACACTTCCCAAGGCACGTGCAGGGATTGGGGTGGAGAAAAAGTAGCCGGAGCTTCGCCGGAAAGACTGTTTGGAGGGCCGACGGCGACAAAATCCCAAAGAGGTACGTGCAGGGCTCGGATGGGAAAACCAGGGATATAGGGAGGTTGGTCGACGTCAGGCGAAGCTGGAGGAGGAGGTGCGTCGCCGGAAAAGGCCTCACACGCCGGCGCGTGAGATTCAGTCGTCGTCCGTAAAAGTGCGCTTGGCCGGCGCGTGGACTGTTTTCTGGCTCCGGTGCTTTGGGAAAAGTTGGAGATCTCCTCTAGGCGCTCTCTTGGTGTGGTCGTGTCGGAAAAAGATGTCGCCGGAAAGTTCGCCGGAAAAGTTGCCGGCGGTGAGTGTTTTCTGACGACTATTTGAATAACCGGAAAGTTTTGGGAGATGGGGAAGGTGACCGGAATGAAACACGGTCACCGGAAAGTTTCCCGGAATGGATGACACGGGGAAACTGGAAGAATTAGGTTTCTCCCTTGGCTCTGATACCATGTTAAGAGAGAGAGAAGAAAACCTTAATTCTCATCATATGATTAACTACTTACAATTGAGAAAGTATATATATATATATATTATATACAAGCCTAGGAGAACTAACTACCATACATGTAACCTATATTAAAAAAGGAAAGACTGTACACTATATATACATTATATTCAACAGTAGTCATTAAACTTTTGAAGTAGAAGCCCTTTTCATGATGCTGGACAAGAGATAGCATAGAGCATAGCAGATTGGAAAAAATATTGGTTTAAGCAATTGATTTGAACTAGGGAGGAATTAAAATTGAAGTTATTGATTTCTTTTGGGAAGATGCATGCTGAAGATTATTTGGATTGACAAGCAATTTTGAAGAACTACTTTGAGTGGAAACCCAAGAAAGAAAATTGTTATTTGCAAAGATTAAGTTATAAAGGGTACTACACGTCAATAGTAGGAGAGAGTTGAAGAGCAATGTAGACCGACAAGCCAAATTGAAAATCAGCACATGGGAACACATGGAAACAAAGACTGGAAAATAATTCTTATTGGTTGATTATGCTATTAAGCTGTATAAGCAGTTCCACTCCTTAAAAAACAGAGGCATTTCAGTTGCAGACTACATGTTTGAGTTTCACAATCTCTCTATTAAAGAGGATGGTTCAAATAAAAGTAATGAACAAATGACATGTTATTACCTTGCAGGCTTGAATTCATCAATAAGAGATGAGATGGCGGTGGTTTATTTGTTCAACTTAGAAGATGTTTTATATATGCCTTAATGGCTAGAAAGAAGTTATGGTGTTGTAGTACAATAAAACCTATATATAGGCGCTTTGGTGCTATGTCACATAAGAATATAGCTGTTTTGGCGTTTTGAGTGAACAAACAGCTAGAAAGGAGTGGGGGCCACCATAATTAACCGATCTAGTGATAGTATTATTTGAGTTGACAGGAGTGGAAAAGGGAAAGAAATACATAGGTTTAAAATGCAAATAGCCTTGCCACAAGCACTTCAAATGGAACAACACATCACAAACTCATTGTTTCACTAATGAAGATTATGCATGTTTACAACCAAGGGTAAATCCAGCACTATGAAGATGATGAAGAGCCACCAGAGCCAATATACAATGAATATGAGGAAAAAGAGAGATGTTGATAGTTTTCTAGTACAAGTAGAATCCCTGGTGGTGGGCCAATTAACGACAACAACAAAAATTGAAGATTGGAGGCAACATAATATTTTTTACACTTCATGTTTTTAGTGGTGGTAAGGTGCAATTTTTTCTTTTTTATTTATTTATTTTTTTTGTTTCTTTTGTAGTGGTAGCAGTGAACACATTGTTTAAAAAAAAAAAAAAGAAAAGGCCCTATTGAGAAGTTGTAGTTGCCCATTGAGAAGCACCCCTCGCAAAATTGCACAGTTTCAAAAGGGGGAACAAGGTGCCAATTACTTCCCCCATTATTTAGTGAAGTTCAATACAGGAGAATGTTAATGGGGGCTTGATGTAATGTTGTGTCCATGGATGCTTGTCACATCTGTTAGGAAGACCATGATTCTATGATAAAGACATGACCCATTCATTAACCCTATATTGTCCTTGGTTATGGATAATACCCCTTAAGAGTTCAAGTGAACCTATTGAAAGTTATTTCCACTCAGCTTGCTTCTCCATAACTCGCCTCTTGAGAAAACAGGGAAGGTTCCAATCTAGCCTGAATAAGCTCAAAGGATACACACAAAGGCCTTGGTAGCAAAAGCTTAAAGAGATTGGAAGAAATATATCATGTTCCATGCAAACTCTATAATTCCCCCTTTATTCCCAAAAATCTTGATATTCCTCTTTGACTATATAACTCAAATCAATATGAGACTAGGCACCTGCTAAAGAACCATACCTCTAGAAAGTCCTTCAAAGCTAATAAAGAAGATGATCATATTAATCATGTTCTTGGGAGGATCCTTGTCAATCCCTGTAAACAAGCAAGTTGTGCTTAGGCCCAACACTTTTTTTTTTTTTTTGATGAACCTTCCATGGCTGAACCTTTTCAACTCTCAGTGAGGACCCAAGCCTTAGGGTGTTGACCACGCCCACCACAACCAACACCAGGTAATTCAGGGCATTCAACCAATGGTAGGAATCGAACTCAACTGTATGGCTCTACCACACATCCAGCATTCACCCTAACCAACTGAACACCCTGATGGGCTTTAAACCCAACACTACTGAGCAGTGCAAAAATAAATCATCAGCCAGTTCACCACATCCTGAATGCAGACTGCATAGACATGAAATAAGGCTTTGATATGGCCCTATCAACCATAAATATGACTTTTTTTATCAGCCACAAGACATTCAAAGGCCTTCATCTTAGGTGCAACTTGCTAGATTTCCAAATAAGGTTAGAATGGAAATGACGGCATGAACATGTGCCAAAAAACAAATCTTTTTGTATTCCCTTTCTTCAAGCAGCTTTTCAATGTTTCCTATAAGGAAGTTTTGGGTTTGACGACTCCTTTAATCGTTAGTTTCTTTGTTTAAGAGGTTGTTCAACAGAGGATTTTGATGATGTACCATTTGATGAGTGGTTAGTCTTTTGTCAACCAATATAACTTTTGTTGAATGTGGAAGGAATCAGCTAATTACATCTTAATCCATTGTGGGAAGGTTTGCATTCCATGGTGTTAGAGGATATTATGCTAATTCTATTGAGAAGATTATGCTAATTCTAAATGAGAATTAAGTGTGGATATTTTTAAATGTACTCCTAGAAATCAGAATGTAATTAGGATAGGTCAGTTGTTTTTCCTTATTTAGCTCCACTCAGTCAAACTATATTGTATCATTTAAAGTATTGTACTCATTCAGAAAAACAAGAAAAACATTTACCAAAGCTTTCTTCACATGACATATGTTGTTCTTTTTTCTTGCATTTTATTAGGTGATTCCTTGTTGGATGAAAGAATTGTGGTCCGGTTCGCATGGTAGTTTTATAGGGAATGAGCATTCACATTAAAAGTGGCTCTTTTGTGCTTGTTTGGATGCATATGAAAGGAGTATAACCAAAGTTCCATACATGTGTGTGTGCACGTGCACACAACAATTTTCCTGTTACAACTTACATGCTATACAACCTAATCTCCTACTAAGAGAAGAATCTACTTGACCACATCTTGGTTTACTTTTAAAAGGAAATGAATGTTCATCCCTTCTCCAAGCATGTATTGCCATTAAACATTCTTAAAACATTGAAAAATCTAAATATTGTATCTCAAGCTTCATTCTTTCATTTCACAAATGTAACACTATCCACAACACCCAAAAGTTTTTATTCCTCAACTGTGTGTTTCCTATTCATACAATCTCACAGACTAAAATTTAATTTATGATTTTTATCTGTTTCTTGGCAGATCACATAATGATAAAATATATAGTCCAATACTGCTATAGTACTAACAAGCAAAACAAAGAAAAAGAAAAGGAAGCACTAGCTATGCTCTTTACTTCTTACAAACTGTTATCTTCATGATACAGCAACAAAAAGAAGTCAAGAAACTAATGAGTCTAAGGATATTCTGAACCACATGGCAATTTCATCATTCCAAAGTGGAACAACACATTACCATCACATCTTTAATAATCATTATGGTTCCTTAATCCGCTTTCCCTAAAAATTTTCTTTTATCCATACATTTAACTGAGGATTCCTTTGGAATTTTCATTACAGTTGTCCATAAAAATTAGGACATTGTGCTAGTTTTTCTCCTCTATTTCTTATGTACATTTTGCTTAGATTTATTTTAATCTAATATAGATTTGATTTTTTTCTTTATAAAATCTTCCCACCATCAGTGCATAAATTTATCACTAGGATAAGGTCCAGAAAAAAAAAAAAAAAAAAAAAAAAATTATTATTGCAACAAAATGCTAAATTTATATCTCAATTATAAAACATAATTAAATATCAATCAACTCTTGCAGAAATAAACTTTCAGTTCAAATGATATTAAGAAAAAATAAACCAATATTGAGCAGTTTGGACACTGGAATGGTTTCAGTCACATATTGTTTCAAAAAGAACAGTAAATCTATAATCTTGCTTATTCCAATGCGAACATAGAATATAACATGGACAGCTGAGAAAAAAGATGAATGAACAGAGAGGAAAGAAAAGATTGTCATCAATAAGTTAGCATAACAACTGACCTTCCATAAGCCATCACTTGCTAATATAACAAACTCTATAGTTGAGTCTATAGGCACATGTCTTATATCAGGCTCTGAACTTAAATGTGCTTTAAGGCTTTGATCCCCAAAAGCACGTGCAACTGCCAATTGGCCATTAACTCGAGGCACATCTCCTGAAATATGAATTATTTGGTATACAATTGCCTTGAATAAATAACCTTATTATCAATCAAATATGGTCCTAATTATTTAAAATTAAAGAAATGACCCAGTTGAACATTTACATTGTGCACTAAGATCACACAAGGAAGTCATTAGCTAAAATTGAATTGATAAGTGGAAGATATTTACCAGCAAGATTAGTCACAAAGCCACCTTGTCTCTCAATTCTTCTTCGTTCAGTGTCTGGCTCATGGTCAACAGTTAGCTGATTGGCAGAGCCCCTTTCACAGACGACAGCTCTGGAGTCACCAATGTTTGCTACCCATAAGTCTTTGCCATCAATAACTATTGCAGTTACTGCCGTTGAGCCACCAGGACCTAATTTCATGGAGTTCTCCAGAATATATTTATCAGTGGCACGATATGCATTTTTTATTGCAGTCTTGGGGTCATTCCAGAAGTTCGGCTGAGTCAAATAGGTAAAACAAAAATCCAAGATTAGTTTATGATACAAATGATACAAAATACATTGTAAAGAAAAGGAGCTGATACACACAAAGAAAGAACCAAAGTATCCATAACAGTTGTCATCAACAGCCGAATCAGCTAGAACTTATTCTGAGTAGATAAGAACCCTTGCTGCATGGGCAAGGACACAAAGGGATAAATAAATATATTTTCATGCAAAACATACACAGTAATAATTGCATGAAGATTCCAATTTCCTCCCCCTTCTCCAATTTCTTTTGAATTTGGGGCCAATACAATCTTCATTGTAAGGGTACCACCAAAACTGATAGAACCCACACTTCTGAACTCATTTTTTCCTATCATTATCTATCTACCTAACTTTAAAATACACACACACAATATAGGTGTAAAATGACAGTTTACTACTAAAAAAATAATGTTTGTCTGCATGCACAATCGTTTATTTTAAGAAAACAATATTTTGCCTAGTGGAAATAGAGTAATCACAGTTTGCTAGTGCAAGTGTGTGTATGTGGGTTAAAACTGGGCCTCCAACCAAATTCATGGTATGTGCCAACCCCAACATGACCAAAGCTCCCTTTAGGGAACTTTGTCATACTAGGCAAGCAGCCACCTGGGTAATTAATCATCTACAAAGTCTAGCTCCCAAAATAAAGAAAAAGGGATGCTCTACTGCTAGGTCACATCCAAACCACTGTATCCTTCACATCCTTTCAATAGACTTTCCCTGAATCCTTAAGATTTTAAAAGTCTAGCTCCCAATCATTCAAATGTCTAATGAAACGAGAATTCCAATGTCCCTGTCCCCTAACCCCACCAATCATCCCAAACATCTACCACCCAAGCCTCCTTTGACAAAGCTAAGGCATACAATGAAGGGAAATCACTAGCTAAGGATTCATCCCACACTACTTATCCTTCCAAAACTTCATCCTCCTCCCATCTCTCACTTCAAAGGATACTCTACTGCTAACCAAATCCCAACCCTTCCTAATGGTTTTCCAAACACCAACCTTTTACCCTCTCCTTACTTCATAAGAGCACCAACCCCTCTCCTCCTACCCAAACTTTCCTTGGATGACTTTTTTTCAAAAAGCCTCTCCCTCTTACACATATCTCCAACTCCATTTTCCTAGAAACTTCCTTTAGGTAGGAGGGGCTTTAGATAAAAATTCCTCTTACCAGATGGGCCCACCCCCCACACCTAAAGAAGTCTTTTTGAAGTTTCTCAATCCTCAATCTAACCTCTCTAAGCATGCTAAACAGGGACATGAAGTATATAGGCAAACTAGACAAAGTTCTTTGAATTAAGGCTAGCCTCCCTCGTTTTCCACATGCAAGTCTTTTGCAAAATCTCTTTTCCACACTGTCCCAAACTGACTCTACTTTGAATGGAACCCCTATTGGCAATCCTAAATAAGTAGTTGGAAGATTCCCTACCTTACATCCCAACTCAAGAGCCAATTCCTCAACATTAGCCACCCTCCTAATTCGGATCAATTCACTTTTCTCCAATTTAATTTTCATCTTTGAAATAGCTTCAAGCTACATAAGCAACCAACTTAAATGAACCACATATCATTGAGAGGCCTCACAAAAAATTGTCATCAACAAACAATAGATGGGACACCTCACCTCCTCTTGCCCTTACCTTAAAACCACAACAACCCACTCCCCGCCCCCCCAACCCCTTCATCCTTTTCTCTAGCCTTCTCCAACAAACAATCAAACACCTCCATCACCAAAACAAACAAATAAGGAGAGAAAGGATCTCCTTGCCTCAATCCTCTTGAGCTTTGAAAAAGCCAAGGAAGGTTGTTAACAAAAATAGAAAACTTTGCTATTGAGATGCATCATCCATAATTTTAAAAGGCACGATTTAGGTGTGCTAGGCAACAGGCCACAAAGCTCTGGTGCCCCACCTTACTATAGGCATAGCCCATTGAAAAAGGCACTGCTTAGGCGTCCTTACACCTCACCTCCCCTTGTCCATACCCTAAAACCCAAAAAAACACACATTCTCTAGCCTTCTCCAACAAACAAATAAGGAGAGAAAGGATTTCCTTGCCTAAAAAAAAAAAAAAAAAAACCATGAAGGGGATTCATTAACAAGAATAGAAAACTTTGCTATCAAGATGCATCATTCATACTTTTAAAAGTTGTGATTTGGGCGTGCCAAGCAACACACCGCGAAGTTTTGGCGCCTCACCTTACTCCAAGCACAACCTATTGAAGAAGGCATTGTTTAGACTTGATAGACGCTCGCTTTTGACAAGCACAAAGCTTCGCAGAGGTGCACTTCTTCCATTTTTTTTTCTCCCTTCTTCTTTGCACTCGCCCTCAACTAAGCGTAACACTCCGCAAAGGTGAATTCTTCCATTTTTTTTCTCCCTTCTTCTTAATGCTCACCTTTGGCTAAGCGCAAAGCCTCGCAAAGGTGCATTCTTTCTTCTTCTTCAGCCTCACAATCGAGTTGCAACCTAGATTAGGGCCTTTTTTTTTATTTTGCTTCATCCCAAAATGTTGTGTCTTGGATTCGCTAGGTTTATAAGAAAAAACAAGGGTCAAAATGGCATCATTTTGCCTTCTTTTTTCTTTAAAACCAAACTAGTCCAAAATGCAGCATTTTGGACTAAAATAAAATAAATAAATAAATCTCTAATTTGAGTTGCAACTCAATCATGAGGCTGAAGAGGAGAATTGAGAAAAAGAAGAATTGAAGAAGAAGAAAAGGAGGAGGAGAAGTAGATGTACCTTTCTAAGCCTTCTCAATTTCTTTGAAAGCTCTTTGGTATTTTTCTCTTTTTTTTTCCTTATCCAGCCTCTTGGTTTTCTCATTTGCATTTTTCTTACAAATAAATATTGGTATGAAGACTTTGTTTAATAGAAAAAAATTAAAAACACTCTCATATGCATTTTTTTGCCAAATATAATATGGCTTGTTTATTTAGGTTTTTTTTTTTTTTTTTTTTTTTTACTTTTCAATTTTTTCTTTTCTTAATTATAATTATTTTATTTTAGTATAGATAATTTGTTTGCAAGGATGAATACTAAAAGTGAAGTTCAAGTAGACTTTCATGCAAGTGGAAGGAAAGATCCTAGATGAAAATATGCTCATTTATCAGAATGAAAATGAATTAAACACTTTCAAATGTGTTTTCTATGACAAAGTAACAAAAGGAGGCATATCTACAAACAACATCTTGTTGGTGGATTTAGAAATGCTAAAAATTGTACGAAATGTTTAGAACATGTTAAATAAGAAATTGAAGATTATATGAGTGCACAAAAGAGTCAAAAAGAATGAATGAATATGGAGTACCAAAATGTGAATGAAGATTTGTTTGGCTTTCAAGATGAAGATTTTGATAAGAAAATTAACAGTATAATGGGTGTCACTAATATTTCTAGTGGAGGTAGTAACCAAGGGGGAAATAGTGGTAGGACAATGCAATCTTCATTGAAAAGACCAAGACAAAAAAAGGTCTCATGGATCATTTTTTCACTCCTAATGTAGAGGTGGTTGTTCAAAATCAAAAGAGTGGAAAGATGAATCAAACTACCATTCAATGAAGAGAAAAAACTTATATGCTTATCACAAGGTGGATGTACAAGGTTGTTATTCTATTTAATGTAGTAACTTATCCGAGATTTGAACCAATGATTGAGGCTATTGGCCAATATGATGGAGGAATGAAGGGACCAAATCTTCATGAAGTAAGAGTTACTAGCCTCAAGAAAGACTTAGTTCTTACAAAGGATTTGATGAATGATTATATGGTGGGATGGAAAAAAAATAGATGTTCAATTATGTCAAATGGATGAACTAACAAGAAAGAAAGAACTTTGGGGAACTTTTTGATTATTTGTTCATATGGAACCATATTTATAGAATCTATTGATGCTTCTTCGATGATTAAGATGAGAAAAAAAATGTTTGAATTATTTGACAAATGAGTAGAGCGAATCGGTAAAGAAAATGTAATTCAAGTTACAATAGATAATCACTCAAGTTATGTGATGGCAAGTAAGAAATCCTACTTCTTGAATTTTTTATTTAATTTTTAAAATTTTAAATTATTTATCTTAGAACATATATGAATTTATTATGTGCAATGTCACATAGGGAAGTTGTTGGAATTAAAGCGGCCACATTTGTATTAGAAACCATGTGCCTCACATTACCTTAGACTTGATGTTGGAGGATATTAGAAAACTACCAAACATCAAGAGGACATTGGAGAGGGCTATAACAATAAATGACTATATTTATAACCACTCAAAGCTACTCAAAATTCATCAGCCTTTGCAAGTGGTAGGAACTTTTTGAACCCAAAATTCTTTGGTGATAAACCAAAAATGTAGCATGATGCAAATATTATTAGTGATTTATATAAATGCATCTTAAGGCTAACAAAAGACCCTCTTAAGCAAGAAAAAATAGTAGGAGACTTTAGTTTGCACACAAACACCCAAGAACTACTCAGTAATGAATTAACTATTAAGACAAGGAAGACTAGTAGTTTTATTTATTTAAATGCTTATATTGTTTTTTTTTTTTCTAAACTAGGTGAATTGTTTCACTAAATTATTAATATCTACACTACAGCTGAATGGTGGGCTGCATATGGAGCCTCAACTCCAAATTTGCAAAGGTTTGCGATAAAAGTCCTCAACCTAACATGTAGCGCATTAGCTTGGGAATGGAATTGGAGTATCCATGAAAATGTAAGTGACTAAAATAATAACAAGTAATAAAGCCTTGAATGTAACTTAAAACTTTAAAATATATTTATGCACTTAAAAATTTTTGTATATTCATAGCAAGAGGATAAATAGATTAGTTCATCAACGTTTGAATGATTTGATGTACATTAAGTATAACCAAGCCTTGAAGAGAAGATACAATTAACATGACACCATTGACCCAATTTTCTTGAAAGATATTGACGATAGCAATGAATGGTCAATATGAAGAATGGAAGATGGAGATCCTCATGGCAGTACACAAGATGATTTTGTATTTAATGATGACAATTTGACATGGGATGATGTTGCTAGAGCTACTGGAACTAAGGAGGGTAGGTTTGATATTAGAGCTAGAGCAAGCTTAAGCACAATATCAACACCAAAAGGAAGAGCTTCAAGCTCTAAAATAATGTCTATTCTTTCATTAATAGATGAAGATGAAGAAATGGCTTAATCAACAGAGAAGGAAGATAAAGAAAGCTACACATGTAATGATAGAAATGACTCTTAGTTATATGCTTAGAGCTCTTATTTTTATGTTTTTTGTTGATTAGATTGAAATTTTGGATAATCTTTGATGATATATGTGATAAGGACAAATAAATGGATAGTAAATTTAACTGTATTATACAAAATTATATATGTAAATTATGGTGCACCTCACTTCACTAAAGCCAACGCCTCAAGCTACACCTTGTGCCCTAGGCTCCAAGATCATTATGCATCTTAGGTGTGCCTTGCACCTTTTAAAACTATGGCATCATTTAATCTACTCCGACTATTTCTTACCAAACCCCATCTTTCTAAGAAAAGCAATCAAGAAGTCCCAATTAACATAACAATACACATTCTTGATGTCAAGCTTACAAATAATGCCACTTGATACAGTCTTCAAAAAAGAATCAATAGCTTCATTGGCTATTAAGTGTCGCATCAAGGATCTATCTTCCCTCCACAAACTAAGTTTGGAACTCGAACACCACTCTTCCCACCAGCCTCTTCAACCTATTAGCCAAGACTTCAGCAACAAGCTTGTACAAACCTCCCACCAAGCTCATAGGCTTAAAGTCTTTCTGAAATTCAGCACCCCCTTCCTTGGAATTAACATGAAAACGTAGCATTCAAACATTTTTGAAACTTTTGTTGGTGATAGAACTCCCTAAAAGGTCCTAACATGTCATCTTTTAAAAAATCCTAACTAAATTGTCAAAAAGCCATGGGGAAACCATCTAGGCCTACAGCCTTGTCCTTATTCAAGTTTGACAAGGCCCTAAACACCACCTCCTCATAGAAAAGTGCCTTCAATCCTTCAACTTCTTGATTGTTAAAGGATTTGAAGGACATCCAACTAATGTTAGCCATCCATTCCCCTAGGTCAACCAACAAAAAATTAAAAGCCTGGCCTACCCCATCCTTAATCTCCTACTCCTCAACAAGTCATGCCCCATTGATTCTGATTTTGGCCAAATAATTCCTTCTCTTATACGCATTAGCCATTTCGTGAAAAAATTTAATGTCCCTCAACCGAATCTCTCTCAACTTCTATCTCTAAGAGACTTCTTCCAAGGAGGCCCACTTGCAATACTCTTCCTTGCTACCCTTCTAGCTTATGCATCTTCTTTGGAAAGAAAAGATTCTCTTTCCTTGGAATCCCAAAGGCTCAACTAAAAAAGAGTCATCTCCTTCCTTACTAATTGATACATTACCAAAAACCTCTTTGTTCCAAACTTTCAAATCTAACTTCAACACTTCTAATTTGGAGGCCAAAATGAAGTTGTAAGAACCACTAAAATTATAACCCATCCACCATCCCTTAAGCAAATCTTTGAATCCCTCCCCCTTCAACCACATATTTTCAAACTTGAAAGGGACACTCCTTTCCTTTCACCTTCAACCACATATTTTCAAACTTGAGAGGAATACTCCTTCCACAAATTCTACTACTACTACTACTACAACCACCACCACCACCACCACCACCACCACTCTACTACTACCAACACCACCACCATTACTACATTTTATTTATTTTTTATTATTATTTTATTACTATTATCATCATCATCATATTTTACTTTCATACTTATCTCTAGTAATGAAGACAATTAATCAAAAGAACCATTTTCCTATTATTTCTAAAACCAAGAACAAATCTAGCTAGGAGTTGTAGAATTTCAATATAGATCTTGAGTTTTTTTTTTTTTTTCTAATTCAACTTAGTTGATTCACTTATTTTATGTTGAGAATTATATTCCCTTGGTAAGGCAACACCAAAATGTTAGGCAATTAAGAAGCAACAATTTTATTTATTTAATTTTTTGACAAAAAAAATTACCAAAATGAGGATGTTATGAAAGATGAATGTGAAAACAAGAAATAATAGAATAAGAAATTAAAACATTCATGCAATGATAGGTAGCGATTTGTCACTAATAAGAAACAAGGTAAATAGAGATCTTTTAATAACTTTCTTTTTCTTTCTTTTTTTGTTTTTTTTTTTTTTGTGCTTCATTTTTTTCATAGATAAATGATGATTCTTGCATAAGGACCACACAAGAAGCAAATCCTAGCACAAGAAATGTATACAAGGTGAAGCTTAATAAGCAAGAAAAGAAAAGCACAAAAGTCAAGATAGGAAAGAAGACACAAGGCCAACTACAAGCAATCGAAATCTTTATTTCTCAGTTGTTAAGCCAAGCTAACTTTATATCCCCTTCCAAACAAAAGACAAGCCACCTCCCCTAAGGATTTATAAGACCAAGTTAATGAACATGGATAATTTTTCGCAACTTGACGTTGAGTTGAGAAGGAGATATAAGCCCAAGTACATGATTTCCAAAAGATTGACAAAGAGTACCTGCTTGAAATTGAAATTTGGGAAATTTTGGTTTAATTTGAAAGTTAAAAACAACAAGTTGTGAGGTCTAGATTACATTCATTAAGACGTTATTAAGTAGTTAGGTATTTCAAGTCTTGTTATTAATTTTAGTACTTTTGAATAAGTTAAAAACATTAAATTAGCTATTTTTTTAGAAGCCTTAAAGGTCAATTGAGGTTAAGCTTAAAAAATATTTGGATGTTTCTTGAGTCTACAAATCTATTGATTAGTTATATAAATAATTAGTTCATGAGTTTACTGGGAGGACAAGTTCTTCCAAGAGCCTTTAGAATCTTTGAGGCTATTAAGATGTTCAATGCAAGGTTTAGCTAAGTTATCTAAAGGGAGTTGATTTATAGTGGGGTTTTGAAATGGAGTGAGGTTTTGAAGAAAGATGTCTTGGATTGGAGTGCCCCTATAGGCAAAGATATCCCTAAGTTTTTTAGTATTCCATCTAATAAGGGTCCTTGGTAGATAGTTCTGGGATTTTGAATGTAAGGAGAAGCATGGGATCTGTAGCTTTTAGGAGTTTCCAAAATTGGGAAGTAGTCAAATTCTTTTTTGATAAATTGTATTGAGCAATGAAAGATTTTTTTTTTAGATGGCACAAGTGTAGAAAATTCAATTGAGAGGTTCTAAACAATCCTATTTTGTTTGCCTATATTGTTCCAAGAATATGTGGGGCTCTACGGATTTTTTACGTATCTTCTCAATGTGAACAGTAATGAGAGATAATACCTAAAGCTGAACCATTTACTAAAAAGTGGGTGCAGCCAAATTGGTGTTTCATATGTGCAAGAGGAATGACAAATCAGAGAATCACTTAGAGTGTGTTCGATAGTAATTTTAGGAAATGTTTCAAACCTGTTTAACACTTGAATGATAAAAAAAATTTAAGTACTAAAAAGGTTAGAAATGCTTCCTAGAATCACTATCAAACGGGCTCTTAGACTTATTGATGAACTTGATTTTAAAAGCTAAACCATTTACTAAAAAGTGGGTGCAGCCAAATTGGTGTTTCATATGTGCAAGAGGAATAACAAATCAGAGAATCACTTAAGACTTATTGATGAACTTGATTTTACACGCTGATCAACTTAGTAGTTTTTATACCTCTCGTGTGTGCCTGTCTTCACAATAAAATTGTAGTAACTAAAAATGTGAGTGAAAGATAAATAATATTCAACAACGAAGTAGGAAAAACCAACCATTATAAATAAATAAATAAATAATAGAAAAAATAAAAGGAAGAAAAATAAGGTGGGGAAAGGATACCTCCTCAAGTATATTATTGAAAAGGTTATCTTTCAAATAACTTGGCACACTGTTACCAAGATGGCCATCAAAGATGGCAAATAATCCAAGTACATGGCTCTTCTTATTTTTGTATTCCGCAACATGGTAGTCCTCCATATCATGACCTGATTTCCCTTCCACCAAGTGGAATCCGTGAGCAACTCTGTTACTACATGTTTTACATCTCCCTTTTCCAGAGTCTGAAGTAGATGAGTCTAGGCATGTGGCCTTCTGTAATACCAACAAACACAGAAATAAGAAGAAATCATCAGCATAAAAATCCAAAAACATTCACATATTCTTTTCAAACAATTCCAAATCATAGAACTCATACACAAACTAAGCATAAAAATTAGAAAGAAACAAGCGAGCAGTCGTCTGCAAAAATAAAACACCTTGATCTTGTTAAGGAAACTGGTCTTCTTATCCATATCTCAAACATAAACAACAAACTCTGCTTCCTCCTCTTCTTCAAACTTCTTACTTCAGATATCAAGCGAAGAAAAAGAGAAAATACAGACACACCCAATATGGAAACTGTCAGGGACAACCACCCTAAAATTCAAAATAATAAACGAAATACAGATTTTCCTCAGTATGAACTCTGGAAGAACTTATAATCAATAACAAAGAGTAGACGACGATCAAAGCCAGCAATCAATTAAAGGGAACGCGGATTGTAATTTTCTATTGCAGGAAAAGAATTGAAGGACAAAAGAAGGGTTTTAGTTGACATAGTCATAGAGAGATGGCGGCAGAGTGGAACAATTCCCTGTGGGCTCCACCAACGAACCGACCTTGTTTCTCTTCCCTGCCAAGCTCATTCCTTGAAACTTCCGTCGTTTGTGACTGCAGCCGGTGACGTTGACAAGTTCCAGGTCCACACGCCATAGCCTTTCCAATCAAAATTGGTGACTCAACCACCCATTTATAACTCCTTTTAATCATTTTATTAGATGGAAATTATGAGAAATTTGCTGTCACTATATTTAATATTACCCTTAAAAATAGAATGGGTATGGGTAAAGGCCACCATGGTATATGTGAAAGTGAGGGATCCATGTAACATCTAAAGCTCTTCAAAAAAAAATAATTAATTAAATAATTATTAATTATTAATTAAGGAAATCAAGTTATTTTGTTCTTGGAAGAAAAATGTTAATATTTAATTACTTTTATTATAATTCTCACTATTTTGTTAAGTGTTACATGATGATGATTGGATTTCACCAAATTTTTTAATTTAATATATGAGGACTTTTAATCATATCAAATCATCCCACATCATATAAATCATATAGTTTATTTATATTTTTGGAAATGTGGACATATAAGATCAATCTTTTGTCTTTCCTTCCTTTGGCACAAAGAGATAGAGTTTCTCACCTTGCAATGGCGTGTTTTTGTAAAACTAAAAACTAGAGTTTCTTGCAAAGAGGTGTTCTTTGTAGAATTTATAACCGGAGTTCACATTCTCATCAAATGGTGATCTAGGGAAGTTGGAAGTTGACAAAGTGTTTATCAACATTTTTTTCAAAAATTGCTCTTAATCAATTGGACAATTCAATAGAGCCTAAACCCAACATAGCCTAAACAATCTAATGAAGTCTAGCCCAATCCTAACCCTAATATAACCTAACAACTTACCTAACCCAAAACCATCAAGCCTAATAAGACAACCTAGCCCCAAACTAGATGTCATTCAAATAAAATTCAATCCAGCCTAACAAATGTACATCTGACTTTTGCAAAAAGAGGCGCCATCGCATGTGAGAGCAACTCTCCAACTCTTGGCACCATCAGCCCAATCATGGCAACAACTCTCCTAAACAATAACTTCTACCATTTAATTTGGTTGCTTAATTCAAAACTACTTGGCACCATCAACTCAATCATGGCAACAACTCTCCTAAACAATAACTTCTACCATTTAATTAGATTGCTTAATTCATGAAGTTTTGACTTCCTCATTTAAGAGAAGATGGTTTGAAACCCTAAAATACAAAGAAGTTTGAACTCCATAGGGAGACCTTAGAGTTTAATAGTTTTTGTGGGTTCATGGTCTCTTAAGATCTAGTAGGAATTGAAAATCTTTTTCTCTTAAGAACTAGTAGGAATTGAAAATCTTTCTCTAGAACCATTGTTGTTGACTGGTTTGCTTCAATAAATATGGAACCTATGTTATCCCTATAACCAAAAGAAACATGAGATAATTTAAAGGGGTGAGTGGGTTTACTATGATAAGAAATCCAAAATTGTTACTTCATGTCATGTTTTTAAGGGTTTTATCCTAACAATCTCTCACTAACCCTCAAAGCATATTAGGAACACATTTGACACTTACATCACCCTTTTGAACTATCTCATAGTATCAAATGGTACTTCCTCTTAATGTGCTTACTCTTTCGATGGTTTCCTAGTTCTTTAGATTGTGTTGATGTCTTACTATTATCATAAAACAACATTATGGGTTGTACAACCAAGGGTACTACCCAAGTCTCATGAGGTCAAATGGTACTTCCTCTCAATGTACTTACTTTTTGGTAGTTTCTTAGTTCTTTAGATTGTGTCAATGTCTCACTGTTGTCATAAAACAACATCATGGGTTGTACAACCAAGGGTACTACCCCAAGTCTCATGAGGTCAAATGGTACTTTCTCTCAATGTGCTTACTTTTTTAGCGGTTTCTTAGTTCTTTAAACTATGGCAGTGTCTCACTATTATCATAAAGCAATATTATGGGTTGTACAACTAAGGGTACTACCCCAAGTCCTATGAGGAACTTCCTAAGCCAAATGACTTCCTTTACTGCTTCAAAAGTTGTAATATACTCAGCTTCCATAGTGGAGTCAACAATGCAAGATCGCTTAACACTCCAACTAACAGTTGCACCACCAACAGTAAATACAAAACCAGAGGTATACTTATTAGAATAGAGTCTTTAAAAAGCATAATATGATGTAATGAACTTGATTCTATTATTTATTAATAAAGTTCCTATTCAATTTTATATATCCTTTTTCCATGTGTTGCACCTTGTAAGCATTCTAACCAGCATCTCTTTCATTGTATGTGACTTGGGTGAATTAGGAATTGCATAGAAAATCTAAGTCATGGGTTCTTTGCAAGTACATGACTTGTTTACAATTGGTTCATAGGTCTAGGCAACCCATTAGGGATTGTAATGCACCACTTCTTAATTGGAGGGATGGTTGGTTTTAGTTATTGAGATGGGTTTTCCATGGTGAGTATCCTAATATGTATGGTTACATATTAGACAAGACCTATGATGAGTCATAACTTAAGGCTATCAAGTAGTCATGACTTTACCAAGCTACTCCATTTCATTGTGTTATCTCTCAACTTTGAGAGAATATTGAGTTTGTGCTAAAGTTAGTAGTGACTTCGACTTACGGGTGAGATCATAATCTAATCATATATTCCCTATGGATTAGAGAATTGTTGATGTTGGGATTGAGCCCCTAAAAGTAAGATATGATGCAATAAAATTAGACTTAACCGTCCTCTTGCTATTCTTTTGGTGTATTAACATTGATTTGAGTATTCAACCCATATCTTTTACATTGTACATGACTTGTGTGCATTAAAAGTTGCACAGAAGATATAAGTTATGGGTTCCTTGTAAATATATAAGTTCTCCATAGTCAGTTCATGGATTTGGGAAATCCAGTAGATATTTTAGTACACCACCTCTTAATTGGAAGGATGACTTGTCTTGGCTGTCAAGATGGGTTTATCTTGGTCGTCGAGATGGGTTTGTCATGGTGAGTGCAATAGTGTATGTGATGCATATCAGATAAAACCTATTGTGAATCATGATGCAAGGCTATCAGTTATCATAATTCACCAAGCTACAATACTATATGAACTCTTAACCTCGAAAGAATATTGAGTTTATGTCAAAATCAACGAGAGGATATTGGTGACAATAGTTATTCTCAATAGAGGCACAATGATGTCTCATGGGATTGAGAAAGTGTGTCCTCTTGGGTGATCCAAAGGACGTGATTATGAAATCTATGGCCACGATAATTCCTTTAATGGAATTTGACATATGTTCATTGGAATTAGAGTATGTCAGTTGATCACATGATAAGTGGGATCTATAACTCAAGAATTTGAAAGGTAATCTTGATAGGTAATAACACTACCTTGTTATATTACGAACACTAATTCATGGGGAGTCTCCATGTAGTGGATGGTAGGTCATGCACTCGAACTTTGTTTTGTTCTTATTTACCTAAGGTACTAGAGTGTAGTTGATTTTCTTTAGTGAAATGTTGAATCAATTTCATAATTGGATTCTAAGGGAGCCAGTACTTCTATGGGTCCTAATGGTCCCCACTCTAAGCTCATATACCATGATGACATAGTTTATAAGGGTTGGATTGACTCTAGGTTCATTATTGTGCATAAGGGCGTTTTGGTAATTACGTAAAATTGCATAAGAGATAGTGAACAAGGTTTCTAGTTTGAGTTAATTGATTAATTAGATGACCCTATATGGTTAATTAATCAATTAAGACCCATTTTAGGTTAAATTAAGTCATCCAAGCCTTGATGGACTTAAGTCACTTAAGCCCAATGAGCAACCCTATAAATACCCCTTTATGGGTTAGGTGTTTCATAATAAGTTTTTGATGAGTGTTATCTTCCATCTCCAAAGAAAGAGAGAGTCATTGTTTCTTCACTTCCATTGCCCACACTTTGGAGTGTCAATATCGTGGTTCGAGTCATCAAGCAAAATATTTAGGTCTACAAGACCTTCGAACTCTTCAAGTTAGGGTTTAGGGTTTAGGGTTTAATTACATGCAACAAGGTGAATGCTTGGATCCATGAACTATCTACTGCAATCAGATCCCCCATGAACGAGTCTCTATAATCTAATAAGGTAGTGTTATTATCTATCAAGATTATTTTTCTAATCCTTGAGTTATAGATCCTCCTATTATGTGATGTGATTAATTGACATACTTTAACTCCAAGGAGCATAATCTTCTAAATCACACGTCCTTTTTATCACCTAAAAGGGCATACTATCTCAATCACATGAGATATCACGATGCCTTTATTTAGAATATCATTGTCACTAACCTTCATCAATGGTGACCCAATCCATAGGGATTTATATGACTACATTAGAATCTCATCCATAAGTCAAAGTCTCCTAATAATTTTGGAACAAGCTCAATATCCTCACAAGGTTGAGAGGTCCATATAGTAAAGTAGCTTGGTAAATCATGACAATCGATAACCTTACATCATGATTCTCCGTAGGACTTGTCCAATGTGTAGTTTATACATATTAGTGCACTCGCCATGGGAAACCTATCCCCGACGGCTAAGACAAATCATCCCTCTAATTAGGAGATAGTACACTACATTCTCTACTTAATTATTCAAATCCATTGACTAACTATGAACAATTTATCAACTTACAAGAAACCTATAACTTGTATCATCTATGCAACTCTTAATGCACTCATATCATATACAATGTAAGAGATATGAGTGTGTATGCTCAGTTAAACAATTAATGCATAAGAGATAATAAAAGAAACAAGATACATAAATTTATTAATGAATCTAAAATTGTTACATCATATCATATTTTCTAGGGCTCTATTTCAATATCTCTTCTTTGTTTGTCTTTGTTTCTTTCTTTCTCTTTATATATATATATATATATATACTTCTGTTTAGTCACATTCTTGTCTATCCTTTACTATTCAACCAAGCATAAGGTATCAAAAGCATGCAACCAAGCGTGAGGTGTCAAAGGCATGCAACCAAGTATGAGGTGTCAAAAGTATGAAACCAAGAATGAAGTGTTAAAAAACAACCAAGCACGAGGTGTCAAAAGCATGCAATCAAAAGGGCAATAAGTCGCTCTCATCATGTGACACCTAATTGGGCATGATGACTTGTAGACCTACTTCACCTACTAAGTAACTACAAGGATCAAGCACATTGCCACATGTCATCTCCATGCAATAAGAAAGACATTAATCCTTTCCCTTTGATCGACACCTAGGTAAGAAATGCAATAAATCACCTGTAAGTTCACTTACTTTAAGTTCCTATAAATAACAATATTCACCTACTATGAAAGGAAAAAAAAATAGTGTGAAGAACCTTTTTCAGTGTTACTATTTCAAAGTAGGATCTTTATGTCATCGTAATGGAAGTGTTGCTGCAATTTTAATTTAGAATTCTTATTATGAGTGATTTTATAATGCATGATTGTAGACCCTCGATTTTGTCCCTTTAGCACATGTCTTTAAAATTCGTTTTCAATGCCCCACAACAGTTCCTTGGTGGCCCATGACTACTCATACCACTTACCTTTTTCTGAGTCACCTTGGAGACTTTGGTTGAGGGATTATTCGATCCCTTATTGTGACTCTTGGCAGCCCTAATTTAGACTTAGACTTTTCATTCATTTTTAGGATAGCTTTTAGATACACTTGGCTTTTAGGCACCGCTCTAGGCCCACTTAGGCACACTTGGCCTACGGACATCTTTAGCGTGACTTGTATGACTTGTGTGGTTGCATAGCTTGTGGGGCCCATTTTTGTATTTATTTGTTTATTTTTATTTTTATTTTTTACCGTTTCCTAATTTATTTACTTACTTATCTATTCATTCAATTATTTAACTTCAAAAATTTCATGTTTTTGCAAGGAAAATTACCATTGGAGTTTAAGGAAGGGGAATTTGAATTGGAAGATTTAAAAAAAAAGAAAAAGAAAAAAAGGAAGAAGAGAAGAAAGGAAATAGGAGAATTTTCCTTCTTAGGAACAGATTTAGGCCTTTGGCGGGTGATATATATATGAGAGAAGAGAAATTCTGAAGAGAGGGGGGTGAGATTCTGAGAATTTTTGGGAGAGAAGAACAGAGGGAGCGGAAAAGAACGATTGCAGCCAAGACCACCCAGGTATGTTTTGCGACTATTTACCTATGCTTTATCTTATTCCATTCTTGAGGATCCTTTGACGGTTCTAGGTTTTTATTTTGTTGATTGGTGTGGACGGAAAGGGCCACAAATTGCTGTGTTGAAATTAAATCTTTGTTTGTTTGGTATGTTCTTCATTCTGTTAATGTCACTAATCCCATCTGAAAATAAATTGCATACATGTCCATCTTCGGACTGGATGGTAGAAATCACTCCCTGTTTTTATTCAAATCTTACTCTGAATCACTCCCCTATTCTGAGCTAATAGATTGAAATGTGAAATTGTAACTTTTGTTGGTCATCCTTCTCCTCTTTCTATACGTTTTTGTTGTTTTCTTCTATTTTTGGCTCGTACCTCAACAAGCTCCACTCCCCAGTCTTCAAGATTTGTTCTCTGTTTCGGAATTAAAAATTAAAAATCATGGGAAAAGGACACTATGCTTTTTCTGCATTTGGATGAGCATAATGTGGCGCTCAAAATCATGGACTTCTCTAAGCCTTCTGGTACTGTTGTTGTGATCCTAAAATCTAGAAGTCAAATATTACCTGGGTTTTTTCACCTTCAGAAAAAGTTCTAATCAGTTCTACAGAAGCAAGGAAAAAGTTGACAGCGTTGGTTCAAAAATTTTGGGGATTATGGAAAAAAATGAGAAGTAATGAGGAGATGCAACTGGGGCTGAGATTCTGGATCCGTAAGGAAAAATGTCATGGGGAATGGTTGCGGGCAATGAGTTTTTGGGAAATTCTGATTATGGCATTTTGTGGTGTTGTTTGAGATTCTTTTGACTACTTTTGATGCGGATTTTGGCGCCAGTTTTGAGAATAACGAGAGAAGGCAGTGGTACAGACTAAAAAAATGGATCAATAATTAGAAAATCCCCAGTTTACATAGTGGTGCTGTTCAAAAGCATGTTGTTGCCGTAAAACAGGGGAGTAATCTATGGATTTGACGAAGGTCAGTCAAGTGAGGGTTCAATGATGTATCTTCACAACAACATGAAGGTATTGCAATAATTTACTATTCAAGTAAGAACCAGAAGGCATGTTAACTAAATGTTATGTTTATAATGCATGATTTTATTTGGTTTTATAATTATATATATCATGCTTAAAATGTCATATATACTCATTATTTTTCAAATGTTATGATGTATGCTTCGAAAATGTGTTGGTCAAATGTTATGTTTATAATGAATATGTGTTCCTTGTATCCTTGATACATATGTATATTAATTATTAAGATGGTTTGGTGATGAAGAAAGGATGAGTATGGTTTAGGGAACCTTTGTTTAAAGCAAGACCATTATGACTTCTCTAGTCTTTCTTAGAAACTTACCTAGCATGTACTATTATTTGAAAGTCACCAGTATTATTATTGTATTTTACATAATTCCTATTAATGTGATTGTTACGTATCCTCGACCATCATTATGTCATAAAGATGAAGAAGCACACCATAGCCAATTTACCATGTAATCTTTTGTGTTGAGAGATAAATGGACACTAGAGAAAATTTTAATGAGAAATGTGTTGCGAGATGTAGGGTCATTGTGTCTATAAGACACCATGTTGTGTGGAGATATGTGTCGTTTACAGGTGCATATATGATTTATGTTGGTGGAGGAAGGGGCACGATAATAGTATTTGCATGATATAGGGATAAGTCAAGAGTTAGAGTGACACCATAGTTATGAATTATGCATGTGGTTGATTAATCATACATTGGGTCTATGATGTTTTATGAATATTTGGTTGTTACACTACATATTATTTGTAATGAGTACTAAATGCATGATGAAACTCTCTTTCTGTTCACAAAGTTATACACTCACTTTATAGTTCTTTGAATTTTTTAGATGAGGATCTAGTTGAACTAGATAATGAGCAAGTTTTGGAGGATGGACCATAAGGAATGTAGCCATTGTTATGTTTGTACTAGGTTTGTAAGTGGACCCTAAGGCTACTTTTGTGTACTAAAATTTTTTTACCTTAGAAGGGTAATGAATATGTAACTCCTTTAATATACTTCCTTGTGTTGTTTTGACAAATTATATCTTGTTACACTCTAATTTTTCTTTCATAGATAATATCTCCACCTCAATCTTTGAATTAGAGAGGAGACATTGTCTCACATGGATGGCATCAATAAGTGTGGGTTGTCACATGCCTCGCATGTTGCTGAATCAACAACTTACATTAAAGATGTTACCCCATTTTTTATCATCATGTGCTAGACAAAAATTTAGTAATGATGATAGTGCCCAAGCCTTTTGTGTCACACCTCTATGATATTTTCTTTGATTGGGAAAACATTCCATGTTTTGATGATAACAAAACGAGGTTCAAATTTAAAGATTTATCTCAAGTGTGATAGGTAAAGAATATTTTCTTTAAGTAATCAAGAAGAATATCATCAAGATTAAAGGAGATCAAAGTACATTTCAAAGTCTTTCAAGATTTATATTTAAGATATATATGTAAGATTATGGATACACTAAATTAGGATGACATGAATGCATTTAAATATCTTAAACACTCTTGATATTATTTTAGATGGACATAATTGTACTTTTCGTAGAAAATATCATTTCAAAGTATCCATCGTAAAAATATTTGAAAACCATATAATTTAAGTGTTCTTCAACTTAAAATGGTTTTTAAATATATGTAATATCAAGTGTCTTAATATTAAAACTTATAAAATTGTGTAAAGTGTCAAGACTTGCAAAATAGAAGGCATTTGAAGGCCCATCTATGGAGCAATTGAGCGAACAACTTAACCAACCAGTTGACCGGAGTGCCATGGTGGTGCCCCCTTGTGTCTTTCATTTGGCTTCAATTAGAAGTGAGTTATGGATAGTTAAATGCTTTAACCAAGAGTTGATCAAATGTGTAGTTTTATTTCCCAATGGTCGCCCATACTGTATTTAATACTAATAACTAGTGAAGTGATCAAGTAGGCAATTGGTTAGGACTTTGAGAAATTGTTAGTTAGGCTTTCATTTATTACAAAAGGACTCCTTAACTCTCATTTTTAACTCTCTAACAACCCTACATTAATAATCATTTATTGTGAGAGTACCTTTAGTGCACCTTAATTAATGAACTCACATGTCCATTTGGTGCACTTCAATCCTATAGTTTCATTTTTATTCCTTAAGCCAAATTGCAAAATAGGAATTTGTACAAATTTATTACATCCTTGTGAGGAAAGAATCTAAGTGTGAGGTATCACTTAAGGATTCTCAAAAGTGGTGCCACTTGAGTAGTTGTTCAAAAGTGAGACATCTTTTGTGGAATTGTTGAAGGTCCCTTAAAACCAAGAATTCAAGTGTAAAGTTTGAAAGCTTAATTTGAAAGTGTTGATATAGTGAAACCTCAAGGTGGAATCAAAGCAAGTGGAAAATGAATATAGGTTAGGATTAAGCCAAACAAATATACTTCATTATTTGCAATTTCTCTTCCTTTCTCCTTTTATTTTGTTGTCTAAATTTTTTACAGTATTTGCTTGAATTGTCACTTGCAATCATCTAAGTTAAAATTTGTTCAAATCTTTAAAAAAAATGACTAACACCCAATTCATTCCCTCTCTTAGGTGTTTACCTTAGATTGGATTAGAATAAAAAAAAAATGCTTTTTTTTTTTATTGAAAATAAAAAATCATTTTAAACTATATAATTTGATATTTATATATATAAAAATTATTTTAAATTATGTGTACGAATATTATTGTCAATTATTTTTTTTTTCCCATTTTCATTCTTACCTAATGTTGAAATAAAACAAATGATAATTTCAATATTATATTTTTAGATGCATCCAAATACAAGAATTGAAATTAGCAAATGCATTTCTATTTAAGAAGAAATGAGAATAGAAATAAAATATTCATTTTCATTCCTCATTCTCATATACCAAACATGGTCTTAAGATATGAAAAGTAGTAAATGTTATTACAAGCATATATTCTTCATTGACTCTTTCTCCTCATAGCTTCAATTGTGAACCAAATTTAAATACTATTGAGTTGTGCACTAATAAATTAAAAAATCTTGTAATTTTAAGTGCATCCAATCATATCGTGTTCAGTAGAACAATGGGTCTTGACTATGAGATATTCACCTTTTAATGGCAAAGGAATATTAAAGCTTTGGCATGATGCTTACTAAGATGTATCATTTTCTTTCTTAATAGTTTGTCTAAAGTTCATTGCATTTAAGTAAATTTCAACATTTAGAACCCAAGATAAGTAGTTTTTTACCCGAAATATCAATGACAACAAGCTAAAACTGTATTATCTTAAAACTATATATTGAACAATTTAATTTTAATCTTATTTCAAATTATTAAAACAAACTTTATATAAAAATTTGTAAAAAAATGAGAATTTTTGGAGTTAAAATAAACAAATTATTTGATACTATTTCATGAAGTAAATAAAATAAAATATTCTAATTATGCTACAAATGCAACATATTTTATTACTACAAAATCATTTGAAATATGCAAAAAAATTATAATAATTAGGAAAGGTTAATATTATAATAGAAAATTGATAAATTAATAATTTTTGTAGATTATTGTAACATTCAAAACACTAATAATGTATTTGGGAGTGATTTTAGGAAGTGTTTTTAACCTTTCTAACACTTGAATGATAAAAATTTTCAAGTAGAAATATTAAAAGTGCTTCCTAAAATTACTAGCAAATAAACTCTAAATTTCATAATTTCTTATTATAAAAATAATATCAATAGTCTTGTTTTCATATCATCGATATGAAGTATTTTCATAATTATATTAAAACAAAATGTAAAAAGATGATGTTTACATAACTTTAGGCTATGAAATATTCTGAGGACAACTATGGCTATAGTGCCTTTAAAAGATTGTTAATTGACAACGTTATTATGCTTAACTTTTGATTATAGAACATAAATAAAAAGAAATAAAAATTGTCAGCACAACTTCTAGCTATAAGATAATGTAATACAATTTCCGTTAATAAGATAATAATTGACAAATTATAAACATCATAAAAACAAAATATGATGAAATACCACTTCTTGAAAGATCTTGAGAATAAGAATGTCTAAAGAATGCCTTCTTTTTATTAATCGGTATAATGGAGTGATTAAGGTAAGCAATAATTCTCGTTATAAACTCCCTATTTTCAACTAAACCTTTGTATTAATAACTCTTTGTAAAATAAATTTTAATAGAGAAAATTAAAAGAAAAAGAGAAGAAAGGTGAGAGAAAAAGAAGAAAGTTTTTTTCTTTTTGAAATTCATTAGCCAATATATCCTTTTTTATACATGAGAAATAGTAAATTATATTAAATTACTTTGTGAGAAAATTCAGAAAAAAATTCATTTAGTAGAAAATTAATCAAAATTTACCGAAATACTAGAAAAGAAACTTCGTGAAATGATAAGATAAACAATAATACTCATAGTTAATATTTTTTTTAAAAAAACAATATAGATTATAAAATTTGTAATGTTGGATAATAATCTTGCATTTTAAAGAAACATTTAATTCTAAAATTATATATAAAAGAAATGATGATATATTTACAATTATTTTTATTTAAAAACTTATGTTTTTTTTTACATTTAATTAATATATAAACCGTATAAAAATAACTTATTCAAAAGATTATTGTGAGTTTTTTTTTTGTTTTATATTTCGAACAATTAAATTATTGGAATCTAAAAAAAATAATTAAAATAATTTATTTATTAAGGTTTATAGAATTAATGTTTTACACAAAGATTAAAATATCGATTTTTGTGAATATATCGATAACTTGATTTTATGGATATATAAGGATATATTGAGAAATATCAATGAATATTTTGACATAAAATATTTTTATTAAAAAATATTAATAATTTTATTTATGAATTAATATTTGTCTTTATATTCTAAATGCATATTTAACACAATAATATTTGAATAAATAAAAGCACAATCCCATATTGAAACTTGGAAAGAAAACAAAGGTCTATAACCTCTATGTAAAATGGTGTCTTGTACAATCATAAGATTTGATTCAATTGCAATGAGCCATCTATTATAAATCTATCCTTTCTTTTTTAACTTTGAAAGAAAACAAAGTTCTGTAACCTCTTTTTAAAATGGTGGCTGGTAGAATCATATCTACCATGAATGGGATGGTTGATCTGGTGGGGCTTAATCCAACTCTTCATCTATTAGACAAAACTGAAAAATCATTCATGCCATGTGACTTATGTCAAGACTGGCTGGCGATATGTAGGGACATTTCAATACTTGGATTTAGGTTTAGAAGACACAAAGACAGAATGAGGTATGTACATCATTATATCAAAGGTCAAATTTGTTTGGTGGGTAACAAGGAACACCTTGCTTGCTGGAGCCAAAGTTCAAACCCCAGCTCCCGTCTTGCCCCTTTTTCAATAAAATAGGTTGCTGTTGGCCGCCATGAATTCGTTTCCATGACTACCGACGTCTGACGAACGAGATAGACTGTGACATAAATGAGAAGTCTCTTTATGGATTAAAATTATAAACAAACCATACCTGAAACCAGTCCTGTCATGAGAGCCATCACATTCTGTTTCTGTAATAGATTAAATGTTCATTTTAGAGCCCAAAATGCAGCATCTATGAGACTCTCCTTCTGTCATCATTTAACGTCCTTTTATTGCCAAAAACGAACACAAGTATGGTGCACTTTTACCATCCACTGTACATGGGAAACTTTTCAAGACTTGGGCACTAAACCCACATGCTATGAAGAAGGAAACAAGTAGAGGTTGAAAATACCCACTTCTATTAAGAAACATCATTAGAAAAGAATGCTCACTTCAGCCCTTGCCATTAGCAGCAAGGCTCTCATAAAACAGTATGTATCCATGATCTGTATTACTGGAATACTCTTGAGCGGATCCGAAGAAAGTCTGAACTGCAGACTCATCAATCATCTCAACATTTTCATCATCAAAGAACAACCAGTGGTTGTGGCTCTTCACAAGGCTGACGTAGTGCCCATGGTTGGGACCACTTCCCACATGAACAACAACAGCAAATAAGGTATACTCGGAGTCCACATCCTCCATGGAGTTAGCTAGTTTGAGCTCCAGAGGAAAGACAACACGGTATGACAGCTTCTTGTGCCGGCCAAGCTGCTCCATATACTTGAAACGTTTCAGATGAATAACCAGGATGTGAGGTGGCTTCTTTATCTTCATCCTCTTCTGGGCTTCTTGCAAACTGCATTCAAGGATGAGATAAACTTGGGAAACTTGGAGGTTTGACTAAAGAAAGCCATTGAACTAAGAGTGATGTAGACTTCTTTCATCAAGCCTTGATAAATGACTACAAAGTCCTACAGACTAAATCAGCTAAATCCCATTACTGTCAGCCAGGTGATCTTGAATTTTAAAAAACCAGAGAGAGATTCCCCTAGTCTAGCCAATTTAAACTGTAATCTGAAACTATAAATGATGCTTCCTATTCATGTTGCATTGTGGCTGCTCCTAATGTCTAATCAGCCTATTATTCCTGAAATAATTGATGCAGTTATAAAGCAAAACTAAAGGTATGAGAGTTATTTATACAACATAAAAATGCCAAAAGCCTGGAAATAGAGATGAAAATTGATATTCTGCGGCAAATAGATTGTCATAGAAATCATTTGAAGCTATAAATAAATAAATAAACAAATAAATATTGAGTCAGGTGGATTTAGTTAGAAGACAAACTAAAATGCACTCCATTTCACAAAAATGATGCAAGCAATAGTAAATTCCAGCACATTTGAGGGAAGAATGACAGTTAATTGAAACAAGCCTCCTGGACAAATCATCTACTAGATATGGTAAAATGCTGTATATAAACATGAAAGCCTAGGTTTCTTTTTTTTCTATTTTCCCCCTAGAATACCCAAGCATCTCTTTGTAGAGAAGTGGGAGTGTAATGTCACTTTCTCACTTTCTGTACAAGAAAAAAAAAGACTGTTAGAAATGTATTCTAGAGTTTAGCTAATTCTATATTAGGATAAGTTAGGACTGCAGTATTAGGGCCTACTTTATAGGCTGATTTATAATAATTATTTCTGTGTAGTTAACTTCCTAATATAGGACTCTTGTATATATATACATCAGCTAGGATGAAACCTAAAATAACCTACAGAATATAGGAGTGAATTTTCTGTCCTGTTTCACTATTGTGAACATGGTATCAGAGGAGGTTCAACTCTAACCCTAGCCGCCTCTTAGTCTTGGTGATCCTTTCTTTTCTTTTTCAGTCCTAGTTTGTTTGTTGTGAGGATAGATCGATCCCCTCTTGTGTGATTGATGACTTTGTGCCTCTGAGTTTGAGGTTGTGTGCCTTGTGGTAATTGTGTTTGTGATTCAAGATGATGGATAACATGTCTACTTCAGATTTGCGTGTTTCTGTTGGTACAACAGTGAAGTTTAATGGAAGAAATTATGCTCTTTGGTCCCAAGCTTTTCGTACTTTCTTGGGTTCCCAAGGTCATGACCATCATCTTGTTGATAAAATGTCAGATCCTAAGGATTCCAAGTATGCAGCATGGCGTCAGTCTGACTGTATAGTCAACACATGGATGTTGAATTCCTTGGAACCTGAGATTGCTGCCTCTGTTGGTCTGACATCAACTGCTAAAGAGATGTGGGATGCTATCAAAGAGATGTTTTCTAATGATGGTAATAATTCTCGTTCATTCTCTTTGTTTCAACTTGTTGATCATAAACAAGGTGAGAGGTCCCTTCCAGAATTCTTTGCTGCCTATAGAGGGCTTATCAATGAATTTCGCGAGCTTCTGCCTCTTTCTATAGATTTAGAGACTTAGAAGCGTCAATGGGAAAACCTATTTGTATGTGGTTTCTTAATGAATCTAAATGAGTAGTATAACACTCTTAGGAGTCAATTGCTTGGGGATGGTACCATGCCTACGCTTCAGTCTGCTTTCTCTTGCCTACAATTTGCTTCTCTAACCTTGTTCTCCCCTAGTGTGGATCTTGAGCATTCTGACATGGTTGCACATGGCCATGTGCGTGACACTAGAAAGGGCAAAAGTTGTGATCGATTATGTGAGTTTTGTCGTAAATGATTTTGATGAGGGTAATGGAGAAAATGGGTTTTGGGGCCAAGTGGAGGGAGTGGATATGGAGCTGCATATCGACTGCCAAGTTCTCGGTTTTAGTAAACGGGGAGCCAGCTGGTTTCTTCCCTAGCTCTAAGGGACTCCGGCAAGGCGACCCCCTATCTCCATATTTGTTTATCATGGGGATGGAGGTGCTGAGTGTCCTGATTCGAAGGGCTGTGGAAGGGGGCTGCATCACTGGATGTAGAATCCAGAGGGGTAGGGGGCAGGCTGTTAGCATCTCTCACCTCCTCTTTGCGGATGATGCCATAGTATTTTGCGAGGCTAAGAAAGAAGATATGACCTGTTTGAGTTGGACCTTATGCTGGTTTGAAGCTGCTTCGGGGCTGAGGATTAACTTGGCTAAAAGTGAGATTATTCCGGTGGGGGAGGTGGAGGAGATCCGGGAGATGGCTGTGGAATTGGGATGCAAGGTTGGGCAGCTGCCTTCAACCTATCTGGGGCTGCCCCTGGGTGCGCCAAATAAAGCTAGCTACGTGTGGGATGGGGTGGAGGAACGGATGAGGTGGAAACTAGCCTTGTGGAAGCGGCAATATCTCTCTAAGGGTGGTAGAATCACCCTTATAAAGAGTACATTGGCTAGCATGCCACTATACCAGCTGTCCCTATTCCGTATGCCTAAGACAGTGGCGAGAAGACTAGAAAATTTGCAAAGAGACTTCTTGTGGGGAGGGGGAAGTTTGGAGAGGAAAGCTCACCTTGTCAGTTGGGAGAGGGTGTGTGTGAGCAAGGAGAAGGGGGGGCTTGGCTTGAGGAAACTAGTATTCTTGAACAAAGCCCTCCTTGGAAAATGGGTTTGGAGGTTTGCTCATGCTAAGGAGGAAATGTGGAAACGTGTTCTTGTGGCTAAGT
This sequence comes from Vitis riparia, assembly GCF_004353265.1. NCBI lineage: Eukaryota > Viridiplantae > Streptophyta > Magnoliopsida > Vitales > Vitaceae > Vitis > Vitis riparia. The sequence goes on from NC_048439.1 coordinate 13,801,646, forward strand.
ATGGACAAGAGGAATTTGGGTGGAGAACTAAAAAAGCAAATGGGGCTTTTGGTGTTGGGCTTTGGAAGGATATTATGAAAGAAGCAGATTGGTGTTGGAACAATATGGCTTTTAAGGTTGGAAAAGGCACCAAAATCAGTTTTTGGAATGACACTTGGTGTGGGGATGTGGGGCTGGCCAGGAGATTCCCTAATCTCTTTAATGTGGCTGCACAAAAAAGTGCCACTGTGGGGGAGTTATGGGACCAGACTGCTGGCCAAGGAGGCTGGAACCTTAGGTTTATTAGAAGGTTCAATGATTGGGAGCTGACCCGGGTTGACGAATTGCTACAAATCTTAAGGAGTCAAAGAATATCCTTGGAGGAAGACTTGGCTGTATGGAAGGGGGGAAAAAATGGGAAGTATGAAGTCAAGGATGCGTATGGGCTGGTGACCAGCCATAGCATCCCTATGTTTCCCAAAAAAGAAGTTTGGGTGGAGAATGTTCCTTCCAAGTTAGCGTTTTTTGCTTGGGAAGCGACTTGGGGAAGGGTTCTTACTATTGATAGGCTTCAAAAGAGAGGATGGCAGATGCCTAACAGGTGTTACCTTTGTGGTAGTGAGGAGGAAAATGTAAATCATCTTCTTATTCAGTGTACAGTGGCTGGAGTGTTGTGGGGGATGGTTCTTAGCCTGTTTGGAGCCCAGTGGGTTTTTCCAGAAACTGTTAAGGAGGTGATTATCAGCTGGAAGGGCTCTTTTGTGGGCAAAAAGAGGAAGAGAATTTGGAGATCCATACCGTTATTTATTTTTTGGACTGTGTGGAAAGAAAGGAATAGACTAGCATTTAGGGGGGGGGAGCTTGCTATACAGAAAATTAAATATTCTTTTGTTTGTAATTTGTGGGGGTGGGCTAAGTTGTATAATGGTGCGGAGTCCCGCTCCCTTATAGGTTTCCTGGAGTGGCTAGCCTCCAGTTGAGGGTTGGTGGGTTTTTTGTTTGTTTTTTGGTCTTTTGTTGTGAGGCCGTCGTCGCCTCGTATACTCCCTGTGTACCTTGCGGCGTTTGCCTTTGCTAATATATTTGTGTTTACGTATCAAAAAAAAAAAGTTTTGTCGTAAATGAGGGTACACCATGGATTGATGTTTGGATAAGCATGGTAAGCCTGATTGGGCTACCAAAGGTGCTAAGTTGTCCAATGTCCCTAAAGCAGCAGCTGTTACACTTGCTTCTAATGGATCTACTTCTTCTTTGGTTGTTCCTGAGGATGTTATTCAGATCTCTACAGAGGAGTATGATAGGTTGCTTCACTCTCAACCAAGTTCTATTGCCTCCTATGCCCTCTAATCAGGTACTAGGGCACTTGCTGCCTTCTTTGGTAATTCTTGGTTAATAAATTCAAGTGCATCAAATCATATGATTGGCAACTAGTGTCAATTCAACAACTTTACACCTTGCCAGTCTTTTTCACCAATTATTGTTGCTGATGGTTCTGTTTCTAATGTGTCTGGTTTTGGTACTGTTCATACCTCCTCTCTTGAGCTCAACTAAGTCTTACATGTCCCAAAATTGTCATTTAATATTCTTTCTGTTAATCAAATTACAAAATCTTTGAATTGTTCTGTATACCTTTCTTTCCTACTCATTGTATTTTTTAGGATCACCAAACAAATACAGTGATTAGACATGGCTCTGAGTCAGGGGGAGTCTACTATCTTTCTCATGATTCTTCGTCTGTTGCTGTTGCTGCTGGAGCTGTGTCTCTTTATTATTGGCATTGTCGGTTGGGTCATCCTAACCTTTCTAGGTTAAAAAAAGTTGTCTTTTAGTGAGTTTGTTTCTGAAATAAATTGTGATGTGTGCCAATTAGGAAAACATCATAGTGTCTTTTCCTTCTAAAGAAAGTCAAAGTTTACATCCTTTTGATTTAGTGCATTTAGATGTGTGGGGTCCTTGTCGTTATTCTACTGTGTTAGGTTATAGGTATTTTATTACCTTTGTGGATGATCATTCTAGGATGACATGGATTTACTTGTTAAAAGATAGGTCATCTGTTCTTGATGTATTTCAAACCTTTCATAGTGAAATAAAGACTCAATTTTCTTCTAATATTCGTGTGTTAAGATCTGATAATGCTTTAGAATATATGAAATATGATTTCTCTAATTTTTGTTCTTCTAATGGAATTATTCATCAAACATCCTGTGCTTATACCCCACAGTAGAATGGTGTGGTAGAGTGTAAAAACAGACATCTTGAGGTTGCTCACACCATTATGCTTCAAATGATTATGCCCAAATCTTTTTGGAATGATGTTGTACTTACTACAGGATTTCTTATTAATAGGATGCCATCTTCTACTCTTGAAGGTGGCATTCCTTTTAAATGTCTTTTTCTTGACTCTCCACTTTTTCCTCTTAGTCCTCATTTTTTTGGGTGTGTGCTTTGTTCATCTTTTTGAGACCGGTATGGATAAGCTTTCTCCTAAAGCTGTTTGTTGTATTTTCTTAGGGTATTCTCGCATACAAAAAGGGTATAGATGTTATGATCCAATGGCTAAAAAGATATTTGTTTCTATAAATGTCACCTTTTTTGAGTTTGAATTGTTTTTCAAAGTTTCTACTGACAAACTGTCTGTCCCTCTTCCTACTCCTATGTATACATCTATTCCACCTTCAAAACCCTTGCAGGTTTACACTAGGCAAAAAGCTTTGCAAACCCCTTGTGCTCGCAAGCCATCTCCTACTCCCATGTATTCTGCTAGTGATTCTATTGATTTGCCAATTGCTCTCTAAAAAGGCAAACATTCTTGCACTCAAAATTCCATTGCTAGTGTTGTTTCCTTTTATCGTCTTGGTTCTTCTTTTTGTTGTTTTGCTTTGTCTTTGTCATTTGTATCTATTCTTAAGGATTACCAAGAGGCTATTCAAAATCATAATTGGAAAAAGGCTATGGATGAGAAGTCAGCTCTTCTTACTAGAGACACCTAGGATTTGGTACCGTTACTTGAGGGGGTTTGTTCAGTTGCATGTAGATGGGTTTTTATTGTAGAGTACCATCCCAATGGTTCTATTGAGAGGTATAAAGCACGGCTGGTTGCTAAAGGGTACACACAGACATAGGGTATTGACTTCTTTAAAACTCTCTCTTGTTGCTTTGCTAAGCTCTGTTCGTGTACTTATATTTGTGACAGTCAATAAAGATTAGCATGTATCAACTAGATATAAAGAATGCATTTCTTTATGGAGATTTGATTGAGGAGGTGTATATGGAGCAACCACCTGGATTTGTTGCTCAGGGGGAGCCTCATTTGGTGTGTAAACTAAAGAAGGCTATTTATGCTTTGAAGCAGAGTCCTAGAGCCTGGTTTGACAAATTCAACCATGTAGTCTTTGCTAGAGGATTTAGGCGAAGTCAGGCTGATCATTCAGTCTTTGTGTGACATAGTTCATCTGGCATTGTGGTACTTATTGTATATGTTGATGACATACTCTTATCAGGTAGTGATGTGACTGGTATTGAAGAAACCAAGAAATACTTGTGGCAATAATTTGTTACAAAAGACCTTGGTAATTTGAGGTTTTTTCTTGGTATCGAGGTTGCTCATGGTAAACAGGGTCTAGTGCTATCTCAAAGAAAGTATGCGACTGATCTTCTACAAGAAACAGGCCTATTAGGGGCAAAACCAGCAGATGTTCCAATGGAACCTAACCTAGGCATGTGGAAGGAGGATGATGACTTTGAGGACAGTGCACAGTACAGACGGCTTGTTGGGAAGCTTATTTATCTAACAGTGACCAGACCAGATATTGTGCATGTCATGGGACTAATTAGCCAGTTTATGGAAAAACCTAAGAAGTGTCACCAGGAGGCTGCTTGCAATATTTTGAGATATATTAAAAAATCTCCAGGAAAAGGGCTATGGTTCAAAAAGAACAAACATAAGAATTTAGTAGGTTTTTCATATGCCAATTATGCTAGTGACAAAGGGGATAGATAATCCACATAAAGTTATTGTACTTTTGTAGGAGGTAATCTAGTAACTTGGAAGAGCAAGATGCAGACAGTTGTGTCTAGGTTTAGTGCTGAAGCCAAATATCGCGCCATGGCTCATACCACATGTGAACTGATATGGTTAAAGGCACTTCTTGAAGATTTCAGTATCACATATACAGATCCTTTTCCTATGCATTGTGATAATCAAGCAACAATTCATATTGCGAGTAATCCTGTTTTCCATGAACGGACAAAGCATATTGAAGTTGATTGTCACTTTGTATGAAATGTTGTCACCAGTAAAAAGATTTGTACTCCATTTACACCTTCAAAGGACCAGGTTGCTGATATGTTCATCAAGGCCCTTAAGAAGGATGACTTCACTAGATTGAGTGACAAGCTTCAAATGATGGACATTTATGCTCCAGCTTGAGGGGAGAGTATTAATAATGTATTCTAGAGCTTAACTAATTCTATATTAGGATAAGTTAGGACTGCAGTATTAGTGCCTACTTTATAAGCTGTTTTATAGTAATTATTTCTGTATAGTTAACTTCCTAATATAGGACTCTTGAATATATATATATATATATATCTCAGCTAGAATGTAACCTAAAATAACTTACAGAATATATGAGTGAATTTCTTGTCCTGTTTCACTATTGTGAACAAAGACAAACAGTGACAATGCCTTAACAAGTTGTATTGATGCTTTACATTTATTTTTCCAATGATCAAGAGGTCCAGCACTAATTCAGTAGTTGGATTTCTTTGCGACAGAAAGAGAATCATGTCATTAGAGTTTTAGAAGTTTTTTCCCTGACATCAACCATCAGCAGGACACCTAGTTCAGTTTTAGTATATTCATTGTTTAGTATATTCATTTAGTGTCTCCTTTTTACCCAAGTTTATCAAACTGGGAAGTTAATTGGCCTAACCATACTTTTGTTGGGCTTTACATGAACCATTTTCATTTTGGTGTTTTCTGTCACTTCCAATATTTTTGGAGGATTGTCTAACTGTTAAGATAATCAATATTGCCATGTACTGGGGCATTATCAATACAAGGACCATTTTCCTGAACATTAAACTGTCACTAAATTTTAAATCTAAATAATTAACATGGTTTGCAATCTCACAAACCATTTGACTATATCCTTTCATCCAATGTAAACATTTATACCTAAAATTTTAAATAAAAACAAAAAGGTAAAGGAAAAACAAATTGTCAATACTAATGAAGATGAAAAGAAAAAGGAAGAAATTCATCTACATAAAAAATAAAAGTAAATAGTACTACCATTAATGCTTACATTTGAAAGTGTAGACCCTTAAAAATTTCTAAGTTCATAAACACACACAAATATCAGTGGAGAATTTCACTACGGATATTCTACAACTTTAGCAGAACAACAAGCAATTCTTAGCAACAAGGAACATAGTGTAGTACCACAGACACCTCATTTTGCCCATAGCTAAATGACCAATAACCACATGTTAAATCCTGATAATAAGAACCAAAAATGGCCTTTCAGTTTTGACTCTCTCATGAAGTGTTCTTTGCCTAACTAATCTATGGAATGGAAGCCAGCTTGAAGCATGAAAATCCCTAAAATGGTTAAGATTAAGGTTTAGATGCTCTTAACAATTTTTCCAATTAAGTATCCACCGTTATATTGTTCTACATAGATAACTTGTCTTTTATGGCTTCTAGATGGTTTTAAGTTACCGTCTCAAGTTAAAAGTTGAGCCATCATTATTTGATCTGAGAAAAAAAAAAAAGCTTTGGTGAAAACTGTCTAAGATGTGTATGTGCTGGACAGCCAAGTTTTAAGGCCTATATCCTTTTAATCGGAATAAGTTAATTGTCTGCTTAGAATTGAAAGGATCATTGGAAGAATTTTCATGACCATCTGGAACCCAATTTAGATTTATACTCCTGCGATTAAGTAATGTACATAACTGTGCTGAAGCTGACATACATACTATTAATATTTTATTATATAGTATTCTCCAGACAAAATGAGAAAAGATATCCCTTTTCATAGGCAAACAAAAATTATATGGAAAACATCAATGAAAAAAAAGGCACACCTAAATGCTCTGGATGTATACAAGTGTGCCAAATGGAAAAAGAAAAAAAGGAGAAAGAAACCAAAATTTTCCCTCCCCATATTTCAATACTAATCAGTCAAATAGATCTAGAAAAGACATGGAATTCACATGCATGGACCTCTTAGCATACAGTAGAAGAAGTGCAAAAACATTTAAATAGCCTCATTACTGTTCCAGATTTTCAAAAGACTCTATCTCTGTATGGTCACAAATAAGCACACAATGGATCAGCCCTCTACACCTACCTCCACTTTTTCTCCACAAACCTCCCTTTCCAGCTCAGCAGAGTCTCTTTTACTGAAGATGACAATACACATTCCACCCTAAAAGCGAAAATAGTAGGTGCCACAAGTCCCTTGTTTTAACACAATGAAGAAGGAGGTGACTGAGTATTTCTTCTTCCATTTTGCAGAGAAAGCAATAACTTGCCCATACCTTCCCTCATACCACCTCCCATCCAAAGAACCCCATTTTTGTAGGAACCCAAGATTCCAAGCCACTTTCATAGGAAAATCACCTTCTTCCTCTGGTTTTAGAAAAAGTATAGAAAGATTTGACTGAAAATTTTTCCTTCCCTTGAGTCGTTCCAAACCAGACTATCCAATACCTCATCACTGTATATTCTTTGATCCTTGTGAGAAAATCCCCAACCACTTCCGACGGCCAATCACGGAACTGATGAGAAAAGAGATCAAATATGGTAGAAAAAGAAAAAGAAAATGAGCAGTAGAGATTCTTGATCATAGACTAACACCAAACTTGATTCACAAGGGGGCTCAACCTTAACATCAAGTACTTAGGACTTTTTGAGGCTCTTGGTTTGCAAGAATAGATTGTATGTGTATCAAAGCCATCTTAGTTGTTCTGAGAGGAAAGGATGAACTACCAACATTCAGGGGAAATGTATCAACACTAGCGCATTTAATGTCTCACTGATGATGATGGTCACTAAGAGTCCCTACAAAAGAGAATCCATTCTCCATTCTCCATTCTCAAAGGATAATCAATAAATCACTACACAAAGAAAGCCTCATGTTCGTTATTACAAGATTCTCCTTGGAATGATTATTAGACTTTCAAAACAGCCTTCCTACTCCTGAGGTGGCTCTATCCACCCCTCAAACTCAGACATCTCACCATCCATGTGACTACCCCCTCTTTAATTAAGAACCTTCCATCAACAATAGGATCTCATTAAAATACAATTTCAATAGAAGTTTATTTATTGGATAACTAAATTTAGATAATGTTTGGTAAATCAACTAAATTTAAACAATTTCAGCTTACTGACAATTGACAAAGGAGGCAAGGAAGACCGTGGTGCGATCACTGCAGAAAACCAGGGCACACCAAGGAGACTTGCTGGAAAATACATGGCAAACCAGCAGATTGGAAGCCATCTCATCGTCAGAATGATAGAGAGAGTAGAGGGAATCTTGTCTCAGATGAAGATAATTCAGCACCCTCTGAATTGAGTCCCTTCAACAAGGAACAATTGGAACTTCTACAATAAATGATCAATCAATCATAACAGGGTGTGACTACCTCCAATTCTCTCATTGGGTCTGGAACCTTAGCCCAAAAAGGTAATTTTCTTAACGCTTTAAATTTGAGAAGAAAGAATCCAAGCACATGGATTGTGAACTCAGGAACTTCAGAGCATATGACAGGAGATGCTTCAAGTTTTCATAAATATAACCCCTGTTATGATAACTTTACTGTTTGAATAGCTGATCGATCTCTCTCAAAAGTTGCTGGTACAGGTTCTGTTGTTATTTCAAAGAACCTAACTCTCAATTCAGTTCTTCTTGTCCCAAATTTAGATTGCAATCTATTGTCAGTTGGTAAACTCACACATGAAAAGAATTGTGTTACTAAATTCTTCCCAAACAATTGTGAATTTCAGGATTTGGATTTGGGGAAGATGATTGGCAGTGCTGAGGTGTGTTCGAGACTCTATATTCTCAAGGTCAGTGATTATCCTGAAGAACAACCTCAAAAGGCAGGCTGTTAGAAACGTTCTCTTTCAGTTTCCAGTTCAAATAACAATAGTGTTATCATGCTATGGCACTATCGTCTAGGTCATCCAAGTTTTATTTATCTCAAATGGCTTTTTCCTTCATTATTCAATAAAGATTCTAAGTGTCATGGACTTAGGTTCTTCCTAAGCTTATGTGTGGCACTTAGACAAGCCAAGACTCTTGAACTTGCTAAGTCAGTCTTACCCCTGATGCTTAACTTGCTAGGCTAAGATGCACACGACTCGAAAGCTAGAAGGTACACATAGGCAGCACTTAAAAAATGAAATCTTTATTACTCTCAAAGGATGTTTACATGGCTTTTGGAAGCTCACTTGCTTGGTGCCTTAGCCAAATGAAGGTCTCACCTATTTATAGGCACCTTAGGAAGTCTTTGGAATCTTTTTTTTTTTTGATAAGTAAATGAATTTCATTAAAAAAAAAGGGGGGAGAGACGCTAAAATAGCGACTCTAAGTATACAAAACCTATACACCCGCCATCAAAGGCCAAAAGACAAAAAGCTTATTGCCACAAGCCTACTTAGAACCCAAACAATCAATAAAGTTAGCTATAGTTAGGGGGCAATCGTCTATGAACAACTTAGCCTCAGCCCATAAAGTAAGACTAAAAGATTGTTTCAATCTTTGAATTGACACCGATTCATCCTTGAAAGCCAAACGATTCCTCTCCTTCCAAACCGTCCAAAAAATATGAAGAGGAGCAGCTCTCCACACCTTCTTGCGATTTTTGCCCATGAAAAAACCATTCCAACTCAGAAGGGTCTCTCTAACTGAAAAGGGCAAAACCCAAGACACCCCAAATAAGGCAAAGAGAAGATCCCATAACGCCCTCGGCCTGGAACAATGAAGAAGGAGGTGGTTTATGGTCTCCTCTTTCTCAAGACACATAAAACATCTATTTGCCAAGGCCCATCCTCTTTTCTGGACTAGATCCAATGTTAAAGCTTTGCCCCACGTGGCCTCCCATGCGAAGAAACTAATCTTGGGCTGCACATTCGCATTCCATATAAAGCTTGAAGGAAACAAAGATGAACCACCCGCTTCAAGAGCTATGTAAAGAGACTTGACCGAGAATTTACCGCTCTTGGTTTCAGTCCAAGATACCGTATCCTCCACATCCTCAATAACTCTTTTACTCTGAATCCTCTCCACAAATCTTTCCGCCTCCTCAACCTCCCAGTCATTGAACACTCTTAAAAAACAGGGGTTCCAACCCCCCCAACCCCCCTCAGCCAAGGGATCCCATATATTTGCCACCCACGCTTCCTTCTCAACCGTCAAAGCAAAAAGAGAGGGAAAGGTCATACACAGAGGAGACTCCCCACACCATCTATCCCTCCAGAAGCTCACCCTTCTCCCATTACCAACTATGAAAGCCATCCTATCACTCACCAACTTCCAATCCGCCCTAATTCCTTTCCACAAACCCAAACCATGAGCCTCTCTCACTTCCCGCGAGCACCATCCCCCTCTAGCTTCTCCATACTTCCCTCTAATCACTTGATTCCACAAAGCCTCTCTCTCATTTGCGAAACGCCAATTCCACTTAGCAAGAAGAGTCTTGTTAAGGAGGGAAAGGCTTTTGACCCCCAAGCCTCCTTTCGCCTTGCTTAAACACACCAACTCCCATCTTACTAAGTGGGGCTTATGTTCCAGATTGCCCCCACCCCATAGGAAATCCCTTTGGATTTTCTCTAATCTTCGTCTAACTGAGCTTGGTAAGCATAACAATGACATTAAATAGATGGGTAAATTCGATAAAGTACTACGAATGAGAGTCGCCCTTCCTCCCTTGGACAAGTATTGTCTCTTCCACATAGTTAACCTTCTTCGGAAGCGCTCTTCCACTCCATCCCAAACTGTGACTGACTTAAAAGGAGCACCCAGGGGCATCCCCAAATAGGTGGTTGGAAGACTACCCAGACTACAACCAAACTCCTCAGCAAGATCATCCATACTCTCCACCCTCCCTATTGGAATTAATTCACTTTTTTCCAAGTTTATCCTCAATCCTGAAGCAGCCTCAAACCACATGAGAAGCCAACTGAGGTAAGTCAACTGATCTTGTGAAGGTTTACAAAACACCAATGTATCATCAGCAAACAAGAAGTGGGAAATTAGGACCCCTTCTTTGCTCCAACCTTTTACCCTACAACCAGATAAAAAATCTCCCTCTATTGCCCTTTTAATGAAAACACTAAAGACCTCCATAGCAATGACAAAGAGGTAGGGGGAAAGGGGATCGCCCTGCCTCAAACCCCTGGAGCTTTGAAAATAGCCCGTAGGGGTTCCATTGATCATCACTGAGAAGCTTGCAGTGGATATGCACCACCGAATCCACCGAATCCATTTCTCCCCAAAGCCCATTTTCTTCATGATTGTGAGAATAAAATTCCAATCCACTTTATCATACGCCTTCTCTATATCCAATTTGCACAAAATGCCGCTCTCATTATTCTTAAGGGTCGAATCAATGACTTCATTGGCTATCAACACTGCATCTAGAATTTGTCTACCTTCCACAAACGCCCCTTGAGCTTTGGAGACCACCTTTCCAACCACTTTTTTTAGCCTATTGGCTAATACCTTGGCCAGCCACTTGTACAAGCTTCCCACCAAGCTTATAGGCCTATAATCCCCTAAAGCTTCAGCCCCTGCTTTTTTTGGAATTAAGACCATAAATGTTGCATTTAGGCTTTTAACAAATTTGCCATTTTCGTAAAACTCCTTAAAGAAGCTCATCACATCAGCCTTCACGAAATCCCAAGCAAAAAGCCAAAAGGCCATAGAGAATCCATTTGGCCCCGGGGCTTTATCCCCATTACAGCCCACTAGGGCGTCAAACACCTCCTCTTCCATAAAAGGAGACTCCAATGCACTAACGTTCAAAGGCTCTAACATCTCAAACTGCAGCCCAGATACAGAAGGTCTCCATTCCCCCAGGTTAGACAACAACGTCTTAAAAGCATTGGCGATAATCTTGGATGGTTCCTTACAAATCAAGAATATTCTAAAAACTTCTACATAAGTCTATGTACAAGCCTATGTACAAGTGTATACATGAGACCTCTAGAACTCTTTAGAATGGCTTAGACTCTTCCCATGCCTTCCACCTTAATGTAGAGAAGTGTGGGTGTCTCTAGCCATCTCTAGAACCTTCCACACTCTTCCCACCAATGGCGAAGTGTATGTGGCTCTAAAAGTCTCCAAAAGCTTCCCACCCCCTATATAAGCTTATGGGGAGGGTCATTTGGAGCATGTACTGACACTAAACTTTGATACCATGTAGAAGAGAGATTGAAGAATAAAAGGTTGAAAATTCTTCTTCTTAATTCTTATGTACAGAGACACATATACATATATATATATATACACACACACACAAAAATCTTAGAACCCAAATTAGGGACTTTCCTAACTTAGGTACAACGAAATCCCTTTGATTACAAGATTGTTTAATTCTCTATTTAGAATAACATCTTTCCTAATTTCAATCTTCTGCACCTACTATTATCAATTACCATTTTGCAAATTCCACCACTCAATGAGAAAAAAGGTCCAAAAAATAATGGAAGATCATCTGTTGGCTTTTTCAACCTTTTTTTTCAACAGTGAATGATAATTGACTACTAAATAGTTAATTTTTATCATGACATCATCTGACCCCACTATCACTTCCTTCTCGTCTTTTTGATCTTTATGATCAGAATCTTCTTTTCTTTTTATTCTTTTTCAATTAGAATACTCACAGCTTGCATGTTAGAAACATAGAATTCCATTGTGGACACTCATTATGCCCACATCCTTCTCTATTGCATTTGGACTATGCAACCACTATTTTTTCAAGTTCCAATATTTGTTTGACCTTTAATCATATCATAAAATAAGCTTCTCCCATGCTTTACCTCCATCAAGTATTCATCCTTCACCAACAAAAAGAGTATGTAAGGAAGTCTCATCTTGAATCAGCCCCTTAAGACTGTTGCTGTAATGAGAAGCTGTCTAATAATCCATTTATAAGAAATTTATAGCTGAAAGGTGATAAATTAATCCCTGTACTCTATTAGAAAATTATCCAAAAATTATCCTTGTAAAGATGATTATGAAATTTTGAAAATGAGTCTCCACATTATCATATGATGGAAAAGCTTTTCACCCCATTCTTGGATCTTCTCTCAACCACAAAATCAGGTTAATTTCCCTTTTCAAATGCTTGATACCACCAAGCTGTACCACACCTAGTCAAGAAATTCTTCAAGAATTAGATTTTTTCTTTTAATCTGAAAGTTCCTCAAGAATTAGAAGTTCATTAAAATCAAGAACATCAATCTTCAATTCAAAATCAGTATAGGATGACTCTCCGGAGCTTTAACCGGCCATTCCATAAGTTTTTCAGGTACGTCTTCATCGAAATCATTCACTCCCTAAGATGGACACGGCCTAATTTGCTTGACCAGCATCAAGTTGTTTAAATATTGGATGAGTTACAAAAGAAGCTGTGGTTCTTGCTCCAAGGGTACAGTTTGAGGATCAACCAACTCACATCAGCTGCTCAAGTATTACCTCTCTAATGCAAACAACTCTAACGCTTATATATCTTGAGCTCTTTAACTGGCAAGACTAACTTCATCCATTGCTTTGGCACTAAAGCAATGGAACAAGAAAAAACTTAGGAAATTGTTAGGAAAATAATAAAAGAAAGAGAAATCATTCTCTTCTAACACAAATTGTCAAAATCCAAAAGCACTTCTGTATAAACCATTCTCCCTTTTTAAAAGAAAGCCTAACCTTGAAAAGACACATTTACTAATATTCAAATCACTAAGAATGCTATAAGAAGGCCTCATATTCTACAGGTTATACATTTTGGACCAATAAAAAAATCTGCACAAACCCCTGATCCTTGACAAAATAAACCTGATCTTTAAAAGATCCCAATAATAGACAATCATTGGACATGATTTCCAATTAGACAGCAGTATGATCCATGATGCCAGAACAAATCAAAATTATATATGAAAGAAGCACAAGACAACTACCTGCAGCACTTGTCACAAAAGAATTTATCCTCAGCATTTAAAGTTTCTGTAGAACTGAAATTTTTGAGGCAGCTTGTAATTGAACTGTTCTGCTCAATATCAAGGCTTAAATCTAAGAATGTTTCATCCCTTGCTGTGACTGTTTCACATCTTAGGCACCTTGTTTCATTGGTTAATAAACCCTGCATATGTACCAGCACCTTGGTTAATATGTATCACGTAGCATGACAAAAATAGTAAAAGTGTTCCTGTAGGAACTAATTTGATGCTCCTCCGAGTTAAAAACCTCCAGTGAGCAGTAACGAAGAATCAATTGAGATCAATTAAAATTGGATATACATAATTTTTCATTTTATGATACTATAATAGTATATGCATACAAGATGTGTTGGAGTTGAGTTACAAAAAGAATCCTTTTCTTTATAGTCTTATCTATTGTGATAAGAAAACGCTCTTAGTTCAGTTTGGTAGAACGTGGGTCTCCAAAACCCAATGTCGTAGGTTCAAATCCTACAGAGCGTGATTCCGTTTTTGTTAGTTGGAATTACACTGAACTAACTTCACTAACTTGAACAGCAATCTGAATTTGACCTCCTGTGGATTAAAGAATAAAGAAAAGAGGAGGTCAATCAAAAAAAGAGATGTTAATTAATCAAAGGTCCAACTGATCACCACGTCTGTATTGTCTGTATTGCTAGTCTGCGCTCTTTGGACTTTTCAAACTTAGCGAACTGAAACATCTGAGTAGCTAAAGGCCGAATCATCACAAAATAACTCAACAAAATAAAAAATGCATTACACATTGGGATTACTGATAATGGGGTGTATTTATCAGACAAATGTCATGAGATCAGTACAATCTTTCTTCCAGCAATCATATTTGAATCCAGGGGTAGGAACCTAGTCTTGAGTTAACATGTTCAAGCACACTGGTGCAGAGGATTTTTTTTTTTTTTGATAAGCAAACACAATTCATTAAAAGGGGAAAGAAACCCCAATGTATACAGGGAGTATACCAGGCAGCAAAGCCCTAAACAAGCAAAAAGCAAAAAACAAACCACCCCTCAACTGGAGGCCAACCACTCCAGGAAATCTAAAAGGGAGAGCGGTTTCTCTTCCATGTACAATTTAGCCCATCCCCACAAATTACATACAAAAGAATTTTTAAACCTCTGAATTGCTAATTCCCCCCCCCTAAAGGCTAATCTGTTCCTTTCTTTCCACACCATCCAAAAGATGAATAGAGGGATAGCTTTCCAGAATTTTTGCCTTTTTTTCCCCACATAAATCCCCCCCCAACTAAAAAGAACCTCCTTTACAGTATTTGGGAACACCCACTTGACCCCAACCAAACCCAACACAAAGTCCCAAAGAACTCTAGCCACTATACAATGTATAAGTAAGTGATCCACACTTTCCGCTTCACAAGCACACAAAAAACACCTATTCGGAAGCTGCCACCCTCTCTTTTGGAGCCTATCAAGGGTCAAAATCTTTCCCCAAGTCGCTTCCCACGCAAAGAACATGATTTTAGTTGGAACCCTTCCCATCCAAATCTGATTTTTTGGAAAGTTGACATCCAAAGCCCTGTCCAACCAGCTGTACGCATCCTTCACTCTAAACTGACCATTTCCCCCTCCTTTCCACAAGACCGAGTCATCCTCCCTAGTTATCCTGATGCCTTTTAACGCTTGAAGCAGCTCACCCACCAACTCCACCTCCCAATCATTAAAATCTCTTATAAAACACAAATTCCAACCTCCTATCCCAACATTCTGGTCCCACATGTCTCCAACCCTCACAATTCTGTTGGCTGCCAAGTTGTAGAGATGCGGGAATCTTTGTGACAGCGCTACATCCCCGCACCACACATCAGTCCAGAAACTGATTTGATTCCCCTTCCCCACTTTGAGCCCCATTTTATCCCAACACCAACCAGCTTCCTTTAAAATCTCTTTCCACACCCCCACGCCACACGCACCCACAGCCTTTTTGGTCCTCCAACCATACCCCTCCTGACCATACTTAGCCACCAGCATTTGCTTCCAAAGAGCTTCCTTAACCGAAGCGAATCTCCAAATCCACTTGCCAAGAAGCGCTTTATTCATGATAGTAACCTTCCTAATTCCCAACCCCCCATTCTTCTTGTCCCCACACACTACATCCCATTTAACCAAGTGAGTTTTCCTCTCCGTGGATCCCCCCCCCCATAAAAAGTTTCTTTGCAGTCTTTCTAACCTTTTTGCCACAGAAATGGGCATGCGGAAAAGCGACATCTGGTACACTGGCATGCTGCTCATTGCGCTTTTAATCAGGGTTATTCTCCCACCTTTTGAAATATACTGACTCTTCCAAAGAGCAAGTCTCCTTCTCATTTTCTCTTCAACCCCATCCCACCCATAAACAGCCTTGTTGGGCACCCCTAGAGGCAGCCCCAAATACACGGATGGAAGCTGCCCCACCTTGCACCCTAACTCCACAGCCAGCTCCTCTACCCTCTGCACCTCCCCTACGGGAATTATCTCACTTTTAGCCAAATTAATTCTTAGACCGGACGCGGCTTCAAACCAAAACAAAATCCAATTCAGATTCGTTAAATATTCCTTTTTTGCCTCACAAAAGACAATGGTGTCATCAGCGAATAGTAGATGAGCAATGTGGACAGCCCACCCTCTATTACACTGAATTTTGCACCCTGAGATGAATCCCCCCTCCATAGCCCTTCTAATCAGGATGCTTAAAACTTCCATCCCCATAACAAAAAGGTAGGGGGATAAAGGGTCCCCTTGCCTCAACCCTTTGGCACTCGGGAAGAAACCAGCTGGTGAACCATTCACCATAACTGAAAACTTGGCTGTGGATATACACCACCACATCCACCTCAGCCACTTAGCACCAAATCCCATTTTTTCCATGACTTTCAGTAGGAAGCGCCAATTAATGCTATCATAGGCTTTCTCTATGTCTAGCTTACAGATCACCCCCTTGTCCCCCTTCTTTTTCCAGTTATCAATCACCTCGTTTGCTATTAGGGACGCATCAAGAATCTGCCTTCCTTTAACAAACGCGTTCTGATCTTGGGATATGACTTTATCTATGACTTTCTTAAGCCTGTTGGCCAGCACCTTTGCCAAAAGCTTATAAAGACCCCCCACAAGACTGATGGGCCTAAATTCTCCTAACTCCTCTGCTCCACCTTTCTTAGGGATCAGCACCAGAAAAGTGTTGTTAATGCTTTTGAGGAACTTATTCTGGTCATGGAACTCCTTAAACATCTCCATAATTTCCTCCTTGACAAAATCCCAACACCTTTGCCAAAAGAAAACAGAGAACCCATCAGGACCTGGGGCCTTATCCCCATTCATTTCCATCAGGGCTGACTGGACTTCACCTTCAGTAAAAGGAGCCTCCAACAAATCTGCCTCTTGCACAGAAATTTGACTAAAAGGAAGGTTACCAATGTCCGCCTTCCACCCCGAACTTTCAGCAAATTGCTGCTCAAAGGCATTTGCAATCCCCTCTCTGATTTCCCGCTCCTCTGTCAGTCTAATCCCATTAATTTTAATTCTGTCCATATGATTAACCCTCCTATGGGCAGATGCCATTCGGTGGAAAAATCCTGTATTCCTATCGCCTGCCCTCAACCAAAGCTCCCTAGACACCTGCCTCCAATGAGTTTCTTCCAGGTCAGCCCACTTAGCATAATCCTCCTTGGCTTTCTTCTTGCAATCTAACTCTTCCATTGACAAACTTCTTTCATCCTCCACCCTGTCCCAATACTCCACTTGCTGAATCGCAACCTCCTTATTCCTTCCCAAATTGCCAAACTCCTCCCAATTCCAAACTTTAAGTTTCTGCTTCAGCTCCTTCAGCTTTGCCGATAGTCTGAAACTGGCACTACCACTGACCTCTATCTCCCGCCACCAACTCCGGACTAAGTCCATAAACCCCTCAACTTTGAACCACATATTTTCGAACCTGAAGGGGGCAGGCCCTCTCCTCCAGCTACCCCCCTCAAGCAACACAGGAAAATGGTCCGAAATCGGCCTGGAGAGTCTCCTCTGGCTCACCCTACTGAACTGGTCAAGCCAGCAAGGAGAGACCAGAAACCTATCTAACCGAGCCCTAGACATACTATTCAGACCCCCAGTCCATGTAAAATCGCCCCCTTGCAGCTGTAAATCCACAAGGCCAAGGTCATCAATAACTTCTGCAAACCTCCTCATAGCTGAAGTTGTTCTCCCTTGCCTGCTCCTCTCTCCTTGAGACAGGGTAATGTTAAAATCACCACCAAGGCACCAAGGCCCCTCCCAGATTCCTCTTATTGCCCCTACTTCTTCCCACAGCCACTCCCTTTCAAGCCTAGTAAAAGGGCCATAAACCCCCGTAAAGGCCCAAATCACCCCATTCTCCATTGTCCTGAATCTACAAGATAAGGAGAACTGACCCACCTCCCACTCCATCAAATCCAGAACTCTTTTGTCCCAACAGACCAGGATACCCCCAGCCGAACCACACGCATTCAGAGCCTTCCAATCTAGAAATCTACCCGTCCCTAGACTTCTCACCACCCTATCAGTCATATTCTGGAATTTTGTCTCCTGAATACAAAAGAGATCCACTTTCTGCTTCCTAAGAACCGATTTAATAACCTTCCTTTTCATGCTATCGTTCACCCCCCTCACATTCCAACTTAACAGTTTGAGGTTCATTAAACAACCATCATCTGCACCCCTTTACCCTGACTAGGGCCCTTCTTTTTACCATCCCCCTCATAATTCACTGAGCATTCTAGCCTCTTCAGCTCTCTTTCAAACCTCGACTTTTCCAATAAACCTTTACTATAAATCTTTTCCCTTCTTTTCCTGATTTTAGTCAGGAAATTTAAGATCTCCTTTTCCAGGCCATCAGTCGAAAAGCCCAGGAATTGGCTAAAACGCACTAGGCTACTTTCTTGCCATTCTAAGTCCTCATCCCCCCTAGCTTCTTGATTCTCGTACTGAGAAGCCTCCCCCTCCTGTTCCCTTGTCGATGCCAAGGGGCCTCTGAATTCAACCAAATCCCAGCAATCATTTCCAATCACCCTGGTGCCAGCTGCATCCTGCCTTTGCGAATCACTTCCATTTTGACAATTCTCCCTACCTTTCCCAGCATGGTCAAAGAACTCCCCCTCTGGAGTCCGACCAAGAGAAAATAAAGAAGAAGAAGAAGAGTTACCGGAGACCCCCAAACCCCCTAAAGATGATAAGGCCTCATACCTCGAAGCTTCAATCTGGAGAACACTATCTGCCAGTGCCTCGAAGGGATTTGCCTTCTGATCGATCCCCACTTCCATCACCATTGCACTTAGAAAATCTAACTCGAAACTGGCTTCACCAAAAGGCCCATCTTGCACCAAGGCCTCCACCGGGGCTAAAATTGGGTTGCTCCCCTTCGGGCCTATTTTCTTCTTTCCTGTTGGCCCCCCTCGCTGAGCCCCTTTCTTTTGTAGCCCACTCGAGGACGGCCCACTGTAATCTCTTTGATCCATAGGAGACCCAAGACGCGGCCCAGAAATTTCCTCTACAACTTTTTCCTTTCCTTTTGGGCCTTGCGTTTTGCCCGTCGGCCCAAGCCCACCTCTACAATCTACTTTTGGCCCAGGTATGGAAAGTGGGCTAGGCTTCCCATCCCTCCTAAGGCCCACAATGGATTCATTAATCCCAATCGGATTCGACCCAACATCCGCCCCATCCTCTGACGCCCGAAGCACCGACCCGAACTGGATCCTGCCCACCGACACGACCCTGCCCGTCCCATCCGTCTGCCCTACCAACCCTTCGTCTGACTGTGGCAGGGCCTCGAGACCATCGCTGCCCCTCTCCTCCACGCTCCGGCCAGCGCGTGAGTCTCCGTCATCCCCTTCCTCACATCCGTTTGCTTTCCGACACACCTTCGTCTTTTTTCTGATCAGTGGCGTGACTTCCCACCACATCGGCAGTTGGTATGTGGTTTCTCCTACTTCAATCTCTAGCCAGCTTGGAAGCACGCCTCTCTTCACCTTCACCAGAATCCTCGCCCACCGGAGCTCTTCCATTTTTTCCGTCGAGTCGTCCATGGCTATAAAGCCCCCGCACTCATCTCCCACTCTCCGCAAGATATCTGGTACCCATAGCGACAGCGGCAAACCTTTTATCCTCACCCAGACTTCCTCTTCTACTACCTCTTCTTCCAAACACCCGAAGTACGGGCTCCACAGCTTCAACCCGACGTGAATCCCTCCTACCAGTCTGGCTCCATTGGCGAAGGTATTCCTAGCTTCTGCCGCCTTTTCGAACTCCAAAAGGGCTTGACCCTCATTCAGCCAAGCCAACCCTAGTTTCCCTTTTAAACCCCAAGCACTCGCCATTAGCCACCCCATCCTCTCCAAGTCCCCTCCTCCTGCTATTTTATGATTCCATTTTCCAATCAAACAATGACCCAGACGATCCACATTTCTGCAGATCTCCACTCCCTTGAGCTCCACCCTAATCCCGCTGCTGTTCCTTCCCCCCCATCTTTCCCCCTTTCCAGGAATCGTTCTTTCAAATGTGGGCTCGTCCCTTTTTGCCTCCCCATTGTCTATCTTTGAATACAGGTTCCGTACCACTTTCGCCATAACTGTCCATCCCTCTCTTCCCCCTCTTCCTCTCGGGATGCAGATACTGAACCTTTTCTCCTCCTCGTCTACGACTCCTAGCCTGATAAAACTTCCCGCCTTGTTCACTTCCCTCACCATAGAATACCTTCTCCCCTTTTCCTTCCATCCCTTCTCCCACCTGTCGATTTTCCGATCCTTTATACACTGGTCCAACCCTTCCAGAAACGATCCGACACTTGCCGGCCCCAATCTAACCCAAGAGGAGACCCCTTTCTTGCTTTCCACAATGAAGATAAGGGTTTTACCCCTTCTCCTCTCCGCCTCTATCTCAAAGATTTTCGATTCCACCCCGAACTTCTGCCTTTTCCTGTTCGGTTTCGCCTCGTCGTCGTCGCCCTCCCCCTCGCACTCTCCCTCTCTCTCTCTCTCTCTCTCTCTCTCATAGCTTTAAAAGACTACAAAGCTAAAGTGTCAGAAATTTCTATTCCTACCACACTGGTGCAGAGGATTGTCAACCATGAGAAGGCTTTTAGTGAAGAGGATGCTTCAGATGCCATGCACACTCTAGTGGGGGTAAGGCTCCTAGCCTAGATGACCTATCAAAAAAAAAAAACAAAGCTCCTAGCCTAGACGGATTTTCTTTTGCATTATTTGAACATAATGAAGGCATTATTAAGGGGGCTATGATGAATTTTATGAGGGAGGTTCCTGCTGCTGGATCATCTGAGCAGAGATTTAAATGCTACTCTTTTGGTTATTGTATTGAAGAAAGGTGGAGTAAAGGATAATAGGAATTTTAGAGCCATTAGTTGAAGAAAGGTCTCTATAAGCTATTGACTGAAATTCTTGCTGATACATGAAGAGACTGGAAGGTCTCAAAATGTGTATGTAGATGGAAGGCAAATTCCTGATGCTGCTCCAGTAGGTTATAGTTGCAGGAATTGATCATAGACTGAAGAGCTCTAAGGTGAGGCTTGTGTACAAATTAGACATACCAAAAACCTGCCACAACATGGATTAGAATTTTTCTTATCCTCTTTGAAAATGATGGGATTTGGGAGACTACTTGAATTAAATATGTCTACTGTAAAATTCCAGTTACACAACTAGGTAAACTAGTTTGGGTCTTTCTCAGATCATAACCTAGGACTCGGCCCATTTCCTCCATTTCACCAAAGGTATTTGGTTGCTCAGCCTTTGTTCACATTTCCCAAAAGCATCAAAGTAAGCTTGATCCCAATGCCAATAAGTGTATTTTCCTAGGATACTCTCTAAACTAGAAAGGCTTTAAGTGTTACTCTCCCATCACAAAAAGGTTCTACACCTTCATGGATGTGACATTCTTTGAAAATCAGTCTTATTACTCCAAAACCAAAATTCAGGAGAAAAATAGAATTCAAGAATACCAGTTTTGGGAAACAGAAACTATGACCGAACCTCAAACACTTGAATCTATTATTGTTCACAACTCTAACACTATCTCTCCTACTCTAAGTGTCTCACTCCAAACTATTGAATCCATAGACACCAAACCAAGTACTCCTCTTCGCCCAAACCAATCTCAGGCTGTCAATAGCAATGAGTTCATTGTCCACTCAAGGGAAATAAAAAAGTCTTAAGAAGATATAAAGCAACGAACACATCCTAGACTAGTACATGAAACTAAACCAAATTTGGTTCCAAAAGAGATACACTCAAGTAACATTGATTCTAATCCTAATGAGTTGGAAGATGATGAACTCAATTTGCCAATTGCCAAAAGGAGTAAGATCTTACACAAATCTGATTTATAACTTTATCTCTTATAAGAGTTTGTCGCCAGGTTATTGGGCTTTTGTTACTAGTCTTACAGATATTCGGATTCCCAACAATATCCAGGAATCCCTACAAATACCTGAATGGAAGGCAACCATTGAGGAAAAAATCTGAGCTCTTAAAAAGAGTGGGACATGGGAGCTTGCTGAACTTCTAGAAGGAAAGAATCCAATAAGGAGTAAGTGGATCTTCACAGTCTAAGTACAAAGCAAATGGGAGTGTTGACAGGTACAAAGGTCGAGAAATTGATAAGGGATTTATGCAGTCCTATAGAATTAACTACCAAAAAACCTTTGTTCTAGCTATCAAATTGAACACAATTCTTGTTTTGTTGTTGTTAGCTATTAATTGAGATTGGCCTCTTCATCAACTAGACATCAAGAAAGTCTTCCCCAATTATGACTTAGAAGAAGTGTACATGGAAATTCCTTCAGGTCTTGAGACAGACAAGCATTAACAAAGTTTGTAGACTAAAAAAAAACCCCTATATGGTCTCAAGCAATCTGCTTGAACTTGGTTTGATCGTTTCACCAAGGACATAAAGAGGATTAGTTACTCCCAATGTTAGCCTAACCACACTCTATTTGAAAAACACACTACTAAGAGAAGAATTGTCATTATCATTGTTTATGTGGATGACATAATCTTGAATGGAGATCATGTAGAAGAAACAGGCAAGCTCAAGTGTTTTCTTACTCATGAGTTTGAAATTAAAGACCTGGGGAATCTTAAATATTTTCTTGGGATGGAAATTGCTAGTTCAAAAATGGGTATTGCAATCTCCCAACATAAGTATGTCCTAGACTTGCTAAAGCAGACTATGATGCTTGGTTGTAAACCTATAGACACACCTATAGACTACATTACTAAACTAGGAACAATCAAAGGAAACGCTCTAATGGATAAAGGGAGATATCAAAGACATGTGGGACAACTCATCTATCTATCTCACACAAGACCAAACATTCTTTTTTTGGTTAGAACAGTTAGCCAATTCATGAACAATCCAAATGAGGAACATATGAAAGTTGCATATCGTATTTTAAGATGTCTCAAAATGACTCCAAGAAAGGGACTTTATTTCAAAAGAACACAGAAGAGAAACATGGAAATTTTTTCAGATGTAGACTAGGCTAGCTCCATAATTCACCGAAGATCAACCTTAGAATATTGCACCTATGTTTGGGGGAATCTAGTTACTTGGCGAAGCAAGAAACAATCTATTCCAGCTTGGAGCAGTACAAAAGCAGAATTTAGAGTCATGTTACATGGAATTTGTGAAGGAATGTAGCTAAAGAGACTCCTAAATGAACTAAAAATTTCAGTTGAAGATTTTGTGAAGACGTTCCATGACAATCAAGCTGCTATAAGTATCGCTAAGAACCTGGTTCATCATGATTGGATAAAACATGTAGAAATAGATCGTCATTTTATTCAGAAGAAAATAGAAGAAGGGACGATTGATTTACAGTCCAACTCTTTAGATAGCAGACATTCTTACCAAGGCGCTTTCTAGGACCAACTATGAAGACTTAAGATCCAAACTGGGAATGATTAACATTTATAACCCAACTTGAGGGGGAGTGTGGAAATTCAGAAAGTATAGTTATGCATACAGCTATATCACATAGTTGTGCCACCAGCTATACCGCTAACTGTACCGCTAGCTGTACCACATACAATTGTTTCCTATTATAATTTTATTTCCTGATTTTTTGAGATATTTTCGCCTAAAATCAAGAATTAACATAGTTTTAAAAGGCGCAAGGCACACCTAAAGCACAAAAGTCTCCTAAAGCTTAAGCTCAAGGAGCAAGATAAGGCACATGCCTAAGTGAAGAGAAATGCTACCTAGGATACACATCAATTTTGTAAAATATGATTCAAAATCTAACCCGATCAATAAAAAATTTAAGATTCGAAAGATTTAAAAGAAGCATTCAATAAAAAAGGAATGAAATTATATAAATTTCAGTATATAATTAGAAATTTCAAGAATAAAAGTGTTTAAAAAGAAAGAGAAAAGTTGATAAGGTGCACCTTTTCAATAAGACGCATATCTTGGCAAGCAAGGCGCTATAACTAGGTAGTGGTGGTGCCTAGAGCCTAAGGTGCGCTTAAAGTGGGCCTTTTAAAACTATGAGGATTAGATTTCTTTTTTTAAGGTAGCTGACCTCAGTCATTCATATATAAATATTGATGCAATAAGCAGTATTAATCCTTCCTCAAATTTCTTCATACCTTAACCCTCATGTATAATAAAATAGCACAACTTAACAAATGAAACACATGAATAACTAAAAAATAATATACTTTATGGTATATTCACCTGAAAATTTTTGTGAACCCAAGTAACTAAAGGCTCCTTTTGAACACCATTGGTTGGAGCATTCCTTGGTCCATTTGCAGTTTGTCCAGAAGGTAAAGACTCATCTGGTAGAGTTTTTGCAACATGAGACTCTTTCTCCAATATGTCAACAAGTTCATTTAACAAGTAATTCAAAAATTCATGGGCATCCTGCAAAAATACACATGCTATTAGTGTCCTGAGTATAATGAAAATAAAGCATACTCTACATGGCTCACTAAAATCCAGTAACAAAAACCCTCTTTAAAACAAATATAAAGAGAAAAAATGAAATCAAAGTGGTGTATATTTTTTTTTATAGGTAGATTTTTGTCCCCATTAGGACTTGAACCTGAAACATCCCTCCCTAACCTTTTACCACTTAAGCTAGGCATCAAGGGCTGAGAGAGAAGTGGTGCATATGTGCAAAATGATTTGCAATCATTTTCATGATACTAACAACCATTTTGCTTCCCCTACATGAGCTAACACATACTCTCATAGAGCATCCACAAAACTCCTTCCTCAAAGATTACGATATTCCTCCCTAACCATAAAACTCACAGGGTAGCCAATGTGGTCTCATCCACAAAGCTCACACCCTAGAGCTCCCAGAAATCATGTCTAAGATGCAAGCCATTTGGACCATCATTTATCTCTGTCCATTAGTTGTCAAGCATTTCAGATACAATACAAATACATTGAAATGAAAGTAACTCATAAACCCCTGACAGCATGAATATTTTAATGTGTGATGCTCAATTCTTTATAAGTTTCAGAACTAAATTCTTACTTAGTAGGGATATATGTTTTAATCTTGGTGCTTAAGCAAGTCCCTTCCCTTATGCCTAGGGACTGGAATTTCTTTAGATTTTAACTTAAGTTATGGTTGACTTTGCTCTCCTAAATTTTTTGAATAATACTTTTTCAAAGTACTTATATATTTATATCCTTTTTATAGGTAAATAGGATAATAGATAAAAGAGTGCTAGCAAAAGGTGCAGCCAAGTACACACACAATATACAAAAAAGGCCTGGAGGCTAGTAAGAGAAAAAGGGGAAAAGAAAATACAAATCACCCACACAACAAACAAGCCCAATCCCCTAAAAAGCTTACCCAACCCTAAGCATGACAATAAGCTGCCCTAAAGCCCGTCTGAATCCGCAAACCAGCAACAAAAAACAAGACCGCAGTCTCAAAGAGAAAAAACCAAACCCCCATTACTCCCCCACCTCCCCGTGACTGTGAGAGGAGTGTCATTGTAATTCATCGAACATTCAAGTTTTCAGATTTCCCTCTCCAAACAAGAAGATGAAGACTTCCTACTTCCCCTTGAGACCTTAACCCCACGTCCCTTTCTTGACTCCATTTTCTTCAAAAAAAAAAGCATTGATTTCCTTTTCAAAACCCACCATTGGCAATCCCAAAAAACCACTAAACTCTGCAAACTTGCTTGGTATAATCACAGAGCAAAACTCCTCCCCCTTCGACCAACCTTCTACCTCCAAAGCCTTTTCAACCTCCATCTCCTCATCCTTACCCACCACTTTCTTCTCCGAAGAACCCTTCTCTTCATTCCCCTAAGAACTAGAAGCCTTCCATTTTGAAGCATCAATTGCAGCGGTCACGATCCTGAAGGAGGAGACCCCAAGGGATACTCCACCCTTTCTAGTTAGCTAACCCATCACCCAAAGCAGAAGGCCCAATCGGAGAAGAAGAGAATATAGAGGAGGATCTACCTTGGAAGCCAATAACTTCATTTAAAAGGGCTTCATTTGTCCCAGAAATCCACCCCACCGAATCGTGAACCTTCATCTTTAGGAGAGGGTCATCGAAAAGCTCCTAAGAAGCAACATTCTTAGGGTTCCTCTACTTGTTCTCTCTTCAGAATTGAGAAAGGTGGAGCCAATTGTCAAAGTAGCCAAAACAGAAAGCCTTAGGACCAACCTTGGCTTGCCGATTAGATTGGCTTTTACATAACTGCATTGGATCAATCCAACACAACTTTTTGCAAACCCATTCAAACGTTGGCCTATCACGCACAAGCCACCTTTTACTTGGAGGGTCTGGACATTAGAAGGCCCAAACTGTAACAGGCCCCCTACCTTATCTTTGAGAGTTAAATGGCTCAAAGGCCCAATGTCCTCAACACTACGCACTAGGGGCACAATTCCCGCTGTAGCCTGGGAGACGCTGTAGTCCCTAACCTCAGCGGGTGCAGACTGCTTTGTTGCTTGTTCAGAAAGGCTTGGCTTCTCAGGCGACACCTGTATTCCCCCTTCTGCAGGACACTCTTCTTCCCCTCCAACTCTCCCGCTCACGCGTGAAGGTCCCCCTCACCATCACCCCTAACCTTAGGAATTTTGCTTCGCCCCTTGAAAACCGTTATTGATAACCAAGGTGTAATCTCCCACCATAGATGTATTTCAAAAACCTCAACCCCAACCACTACATGCAACTTACTTGGAACCTTCTTCCTCTTAGATTTCACAAGGATCCTAGCCCATTGCAAAAGCCGCCTCTCCCTAGTCTCTTCATCAATTGTTATAAAACCTCTGCAAGCATCATTGAGCCTCTTGAAGAACTCTTCCCCACAAAATGTAAAGGTAACCCTAACACTCTCAACCAAATCTCTTCAACACAATTCTTGACCTTGAGGCATCATACATAAGGGTTCCACCAATCCAGTTGTAGAGCTTTCCCCTCAAACTGACTAATTCCTGAAAGCAAAACCCTTTTTGCTTCACAAGCATTATCAAACACGAAAAGAATAACAGAGTCCCCCCACAAGGACATATGCAAGCTACCTTTCACCCTCCAAGTGAGCCTGGGCCAAGCTTCCAAAGAGCCTAAATCTTGAATCTGATCAGAAACATCTCCCCACTAAGCATTTCTTGAGCAATTCTAAATTATTCAGCACCTCCTTCAGCACACCCTGAACCTAGACTTCCTCACCTACCTCTTTCTTTCCTCTGTACACCACATCTGCAAAAGACTTACCCTTTGAGAATGCCCCTCCACCCCCACTGTCCTCCAAAGGGCTAACAACCTCCTTGGAAGATTCCAAATGCCTATGCTCTATAGATTTATATCTTAAAAACAGATAATTCATTACATATGAATTAGAAACAGATGGATGGGCTATTTTTCAAGCCAAACGCCTTGGTGCAGTTAGAACAAAAACAGCAAGAACCAAAGGACATAGGCTTGACAAGCATTTTATGCATCACTGCAACAGCTATTTATAGAAAACTACAGTTCTTCATATGATGAGCAGTGCATACTAGAGATAGTACAAATATATGTATTAAGATTTCCAAATTTTCAACTCACAAAACTCTCATATTAGAATATTTTAAAGGGTAAATTAGACACAATTTTGGATCTGGGGTGTGGAGAATTTAAAATTCAATTATTGAATCTGTATTTCAGAATAGACACTGGGACATCTACAAAAACGATATAGTGGTAGGGTTTGCTAACTAAGAAAACTTTTGTCATGGTTCACTGCAGCATGCTGCCCCTAAAACAGCACACATCCTCTTCCATTCTGAACACATACCTGATGCATGTAGCTGCGGAAAAGCTCATTTTGTTTCCTCACTCTTTGTACAAAGCGTTTAGGAGCAATTACCCCTGTTTTCTTTTTCTGAGAGCTTATCTGCACAAAGTAGGACGAAAGTCAAATTACAACAAAGGTTAACCAGAAAACATAGTAGTATATTGTTTTATGTTGAAAAAAGTAATGATTTTCATGCATCATACAAAGTTGTGCACTTGGCTGCTGAATATAGAGACTTGTTCTCCTAATTCAGAATAAGAAAAATAGGACATTCTCTCAACAGAAAGGAAAATAAAATATTCTCCTAACACAAAAAGATAAATTAAATCAGAAAGCTTAAAGCAAAAGGCAGAATACAAAACAAAATAAAAATGCCTTTGTTCCATAAATGATAGAGATAAAATAGGAAGAAAATACTTTCTAATTTTAAAGCTAGAGCTTACATATTTTCAATGCTCAGTTTGGAGCAAAGACGTACTAAAAACGCCTTGGACCGGTTTTGGTGAAGAGGTCTACATCTAATCTTTTGACTTGATAGATGGAGTGATAATTTCTCCTTTCATGACAACCTCTATGATAAAAGGATGATTAACCTCAATGAGCTTCATTCTCTCATGATATACAAGAGTATTAGCAATGTCAATTATAGCATGGTTGTCACAGTACATTAATTGTCACTAAAACAAATATAAGCTTTAAAGATTTATAACGGAAACAGCAATGATCACATGTCTTGTAACTTGAAAGGTATTTTAGGTGAAAACACAAAGAAAGGTGACTGAGCTCCTTGGATTCTTCTAGAGACCAGGCCCATCCTAGTTCATTTGCTTTAGATTTGGTGCCCTCTTCAACCTCTTTAGGAAGGGCCCATTGTGAGTAGTCAAGCCCCTCTGTTTTGAGCTAGGGTTGTCCTAAGAATCAAGCACTCCCTTTAAAGTCTTTTGGTGTGAGTCAGACCTCAATTAACAAAGCAAAGTTGAATTCCTTTTATCTTTTTTAATGGAAACAAAGCCTGTTTTGAGTCGTGGCCCTTTTCTTCCTCTTAGAAGAGGAGAATCAGTGGATCTCTACTCTGTGACCCGTATGTGTCATCGCTCTTGCAGCATCTACAAGAGCAGAGAAGTATTTATCTTTGTCTTGGATCGAGTAAAAGTAATAGGTTGCAGCTTGACCTTCTGCTCTAAGGACGATGAAGGACACTCAAACAAGAATCTTTTGAAAGAATCCAATGTGTAAAGCATATTGATGTGCCTTGCCAATAGTACTACTTGAAGTTTTCGTGGCCCTACCAGTAGTGGCATTCCCTTTAGTCCCTGTATATCTTTCTTGCCTTGCTGAATAAAAAGCAGTACCTGTAACAGTAGTTACACAAGCTAGCAACCAAAGCTTATTGCTCCCATATGGAGTGATAATTTCTCCTTTCATGGCAACCTCTTGTAGCACGAACTTGAGATTAGTATCTTATTATAATATTATATGATACTAAAGCGCAATTGAGTGTCTATGGTGGGATATTGAGTCAACTTCAGAATTTGATTCTAAGAGAGCCAGTATTTTACTATCGGTCCTAATGGTCCTTGCTCAAACTCAAATTCCATGGTGGCAAAATTTTTTTATGGATTTTTTGGTTCTATATTTATATATATGCATAAAGGCACTTTGGCAAATACTCAAGATTGCACAAAAACTTATGAATAGTTTTTCTAAATTGGGCTAATTAATTAATCGAAACCCAATAGCTCTAATTAATTAATTAAGACCCAGGTGGGCTAGATTAGGTGACCCGCTTTATTTGGGCTTAGTCACTTAATCCCACAAGGAAACCTATGTAACCTTTGGGGTTAGGGCTTCAACACTCTTATCATTTAGGCATCCAGAGAGAGGAGCCATAGCCTCCACTGCTCTAAAGAAAAATTCCACCTCCTTGTGTGCTAGAATCACATCGATTCCTCATCAATAGGATTTAATCCAAGAACATTTAGATCACAGGTAAAGCACTCATTCTCTAGATTTAAAGTCTTGATGTTATTTTTCTGCTTGTTAGATCTAAAGCCCCTATGACATTTTGCATGCACTCTAACGAGTCCAGGGATGCAAATAGATAGAGATATTCGAGTTTTCACAATAACTGGTATCAAAGCCCTATGTTAGGATTAAGCATGTTATAACCATTCTAGACTGTGTTCACTTGTTTGGAACAGTTTTTCCTTTTCATCCCATGGTCTCAAGGATGAATGAATGTTTGCATGGATGTTAATATGATATGTCTGGATGTGATTATTTAAATTTCTTGGGATTTTTTCGATAAATGGGAAACAAAAAATGTTCCAGGGTGGAAATGAGGGAATGTCTACAATACAACTGATTAGTAATAAAATCAAAATTCAAGTTGACCGACAATATCTCGACCCTTAACTACCAGCGCATTGTAAATATTAGGCATCTTGCCCGGGGGAAAAGCTACATCTAGGACCGGACCAATGATTTTGAAAATTTTTTATTCTTAATCCATCTTTGTAAACCAAGAGAAGCAAGAAAGCAATCAAAGCATCTAGGGACATCGATGGTGGAGAAAGTCAACCATAAAGGTAAGTTTTGCAATGGCAAAGTAGCTGGAAAAAGGAGAAAAAGGCTTCTCGGTGCAGAGGATGAAGCAACATTGAGGGTTCAAGCATCATCATTGAGTGCTCAAGCAGTCTAAGAGTGTTCAAGTGCCCCTTCCAACATTGTAAGCTGTAAAGGATCAGATTTGGTAGTTTTAAAGATATTTTAAGGTTTTCCCTTTCACTAACCATATTTTGTGTTGCAAGGTCCTTTTGGTAAATTTGGAATTTTTGGAATTCCATAAATTGGGCTTACCAAATTTGCAACAGATCCCTAAGAATTTTTGGAATCCCTCGCAACAGATCTATGGGAAAGTTATTTTTCCATATCTTATATTATTTCCTTATTTATGCATGTATGTATAGTTTGGAAATTTATAACATAGTTAAAATATTTTAAAAGGATAATTTTTTATTTTCTCATGGAAAGTAAATTTTCATGAGAGCATATTACCAAATAAAATATTTAAAAGTCTAAGAGAATCCACTTTCCTTTTATGTCTATTGCCACTACTTATGAGATTCTCTTTAGTCTATAAGAGATGTTTGGTCACAAGGGCAAGTCAACTAGACAAGTTGTTATTAAAACTATTATGAACACAAAGATAATAGAAGGAACTCCCATTAGAGAGCATATGATTCATATGATTGAACTTTTTAATGAGATGAAAATCCATGAAGTTGAAATCACTGGTGAGACCAAGGTCAATATGATTTTAGAGATCTTGTTGAATTCCTTCAGGCAATTCAATCTCAACTATTATATGAATAAGATGTTAATGAACCTGCCCGAGTTAAGAGGGAAATCCATATGGTTGGGGTGATTCTCAAAGATCAAAGGGGTGTTCATATGGCAATCAAGAGGTCTTTAAGGTCTTCCAACAAGAAGAACAACCACAAAAATAGAAATACTGAATAGGGAAAGTCCAAAGCTGGGAAAGAAAAGAGAAAAAGAAAGAGCAAGTGTTTCCTTTGTGGCAAGAAGGGTCACTAGAAAAAGGAATGTCCTAACTACTTAAAGAAAAAGGAAGGTATGTTTCATTCACTTTTAGTTGAATATTGCTTTATATGGTGGATTCCACCAATTCTTGGTGGATAGATTTCAGGATCATTAGTCATATCTGTAATTCTTTACAAGGATTTTAATTAAGAAGAAGGTTGAATGAGAGGGATATGTACCTAACTCTAGCTTCTAACACGAGGATATTTGTGCAAGTCATGGGAAATGTTACCCTAGTATTAGATAATAAATGTCATCTACAACTCCAGGATTGTCTTTATGTACTTAAGTCTGGAAAGAACCTCATTTCAGTTTCTAGTTTAAATAAAAGCAATTATTTAATTTATTTCAATAAAGAGATACTTTCTTATTATAGAGATCTATCTTAGGATAGCCTATGGCTAGTTAAGAGGTACTTTCTTATTCATACTATCGGTCAGTGCGAGTTCGAGTGTGAGTGCGAACCAAAGGCCACTAAGGTCTTGAATCCGCTCTTATTGGTCTCATATCTGCTGCTCAAGTGAAAGTAGGAATGCTTGATAGCACACTTCTTAGATAGTAGGAATGTTTGTCTCTCTCTTTGGCCATGGAAGGATCTTGCCCTCGGGATGTCTGCCAATGCAAGCAATTCAGTCAAGTCCTTTCCTACAGTCTCCTAAGGGTCAATTTCATCGGTGATTTCTCTTAAATAAGATCTTTCTTTTTATGCCAATTTTACATTCTCAAAGAGCTTTTTTTTTTTTTTTTTTTTTTTTATCAAAGAGAAAAGAGGTTTTTATTAGAAAGATTAGTTCATTTATTTGCTTAAACCCATTTGTTGATGGTCTGTATCGTATCACTCCTATCTTACCATGTGTTGAGAATAATCGAAATTAAACAAAAAAATACCGAACAGTAATCAAACCTTCTAATGACATCTTCGCCTAGGTCATATTAATCTAAACAAGATCCAAAGACTAATTAAGTCTGAAACATTGGACTTTTTAATTCCAAAGGATCTTCCAATCTGCAAATCTTGTATATAAGGTAAAATGACCAAGAAGCCCTTTATAGTTAAAGGAATTAAAGTCAAAGAATATTTAAAGTTATTGCATATTGATGTGTGTGGGTCTTTTAATGTCTATGAATGTTAAGGATATGAGTCTAGAGAGTTTGTCTAGTCTAGAGAGTTTGTTCGTTTTTACTTTGTATTTTCTTGTTTTCGTATTCTTATTGTTTAGTTTTCTTTGGTGGAAGGATTTCTCATCCTTCTCTTGTACTTCTTTTTTCTTTTAATATATTCCTTTGTCGTTTCCTATCAAAAAAAAATGTTGAGGATATGAGTGTTTCATCATCTTTACTGATGGTTACTCTAGGTATGGCTATGTTTACCTAATGCATAGAAAATCCAATGTCTTGGATAAATTTAAGGAATTTAAGTTGGAATCAAAAAAATAATTAGGTAAACACCTCAAGGTACTTTGATCTTATGGAGGTGGTAAGTACATGTCAAGTGAGTTTCATTCTTTGCTAAAGAAGCATGGGATTATATCTTAGGTGAGCATCCTTAGAACTCTATAGCAAACTGGAGTGGCAGAAAGAAGAAATCAAACTCTAATAGACATAGTGAGATCAATAATGAGTTTGTTAACACTCTTTACATCCTTTTGATGATATGCCTTAGAAATTACAAGATACCTTCTTAACCTAGTTCCATTTAAATTGGTACATTTGACTCCTATAGAGATGTGGGTAGGTTGTAAACCTAATTGACACCATGTTTGCATATGGAGGAGTTCGACACATGTGTTGAAACCAAATGTAGATAAGTTGAGATTAAGGTCAAAAGTATGTTAATTTGTAGATTATCCAAAAGGAACAAGGGGTTATTACTTTTCTAATCAAGTCAACCATAAGTTATTTGTTAGTATAATTGTCTAATTTCTAAAAGAAGACTATATGATAAGTAATAAGTTTAGAAGTGTTGCCGATTGGAGAGCATTAAATAACAACCCCACAACAACACATAATATTATGGATCCAATGCCTACCAGCCCTGACAATTCTAGCAAACAAGTGCCATGTCATAGTATAAGGGTGGTTACACAACCAAACCGATTCATGTACTTGTGAGAGTCCTTTCGAACAATTTAGGGGAAAAACCTACTTATTATAAGGACTTTTGATAATTATCCAGAAAAAATATAAGAAGTGATTAACCAGAACTTTCTAGTTTCAGCTTATGCAAAGGGTTTTTCCTAGATTTTTCCTTAAGAAATCTTGACTCCAATGGTGTTTGGAATAACTTGGTTGTAGTCTTGGATAGTAGCCATAATAGCTTTTCAATTTTCATCACATGCTCTAAGTATTCTCTTACTATGCTCTTGCTCTGCATCACCATTGCCTTGTTGTATATATGTAATTTTGTCTTTTGGTATCCATTAGTCTATTAGTCAATTATTTTAGTTCCCTCCATTGTTTAGTAGAAACCTCTTTAAGGCTTAGAGGGATGCTACCCTACAATACCTTTCCAATAAGTAACCTAACCCCTATACTTAGATTCGATTTTCATAGACATGTTTTTACTTTCATAAAGAGTCACTTTTATGGTTTTTATTACTTATTTTGTTTTCCCTTAAAAAAAAAAAACACGAAAATAAATAGCGACTCCAACTTTTTCAAAAATTAATTTTCATAATAAAAAACGAATCTCGTCATCAAGTGGGGACGCACGTGAAAAATGTGGATCCACGGTTAGCAATTTTGTTCCATTCATCCTGGCTTCAGACTTTTCTAGATTTATGTGGCTTACTCTCCATTGAAAATTCAAGGTGGTTGTTTGATCAACTAAAATCATCCAGGCACATATCAAAAACTTCAAGCTAAGAAAATGGGTCCGTTTTGGGTGCTAAAGTGGTTAGGTGAGAATGTATATTTGTTAGAGCTTCCTTTAAAATTGCATTTTAGTTTAATATTTAATGTGGAAGATTTGTTTGTCTACCATGGTCATTAAAACAAGGTAAGTGAAGAATTGGATCTTCAATTACCATCTAATCTTAGCCCACATCTTGAGATTGAGTATGTTCTTGATGATCAACTTGTGTCTATTCGACAAGGTGGATACCAAAATTTTTTGGCGAAATGGCAAGGCAAACCACACTTTGAAAATACATAGATTACAACAATAGATTTTCATAAGCTTAACCCCAATCTCTATTTTTTTTTGATACGTAAACACAAATCTATTAGCAAAGGCAAACGCCGCAAGGTACACAGGGAGTATACGAGGCGACGACGGCCTCACAACAAAAGACCAAAAAACAAACAAACAAAAAACCCACCAGCCCTCAACTGGAGGCTAGCCACTCCAGGAAACCTATAAGGGAGCGGGACTCCGCACCATTATACAACTTAGCCCACCCCCACAAATTACAAACAAAAGAATATTTAATTTTCTGTATAGCAAGCTCCCCCCCCTAAATGCTAGTCTATTCCTTTCTTTCCATACCGTCCAAAAAATAAATAACGGTATGGATCTCCAAATTCTCTTCCTCTTTTTGCCCACAAAAGAGCCCTTCCAGAGCTTAACCCCAATCTCTATGAATTGTATCAAGCATCTAACTAGTCGGAGCTGAGTTCTTTCAAGCCAGAGGGAATTGATGGGGAAAAGTCTTTTAAAGTCTATTCAATGAGGAAATGAAAGACATAAATAAACTTTAAGTAAAATTAATATTAATTGGAGTTAAATTAAGATTAGTATTTGTTGAAATTAAAGTAGGATTAGCTAGTTCCGTTATAATATACTTAGAATTTGAGTCATAATAGGTTATTAAAATCCTAGTAAACTTTGGATTTCTTAGAGAAGTTTATAAATTAGGCTAATCGATGTAAATCAAAGTAATGGATTGGTTAATATTAATAATATTATGTTTTTTTATTGCAAGTATTGCAATCCTCAATGGAGGGACTCCATTGATTTTCTTCTAGATGAAACTCCTAATAAACCTTAGTGAGACTCTAAGGTTTCCATCTTTTCTTCGTCATATCTCCTTTCTCCCTATTTTTTTATTTTATTTTTCTTTACCATAAACTTTATTCCTTGTTCCTCTTCTTATACCTTAAAAATAAAAACCCTAGCCCACCTATTTGAGAGTAGCCAACCATCCTAGGGTTGTCCTACATCAGCACTATTGAGGATCAGGTTTATATATTTCTTACAAGTCTTTATCACAGTTTGGATCAAGTTAGTAGTAATGTTTTGGCCACCTCTCCTTTACCAAGTCTAGAGGAAGCTTATTCACTAGTTCATTGTGAAGTGTAGAGGTAGGTCACCATGGGAACAGAAGATCACTCTAAGGCTTCCACAATGGTTGTCCATAAGAATAGCACACAACCAACATCTTTTACTCCTACCAACTCTTGTTCTTGCTTCTACCCTCATTGCAATAGCACCAAACATATAATAGATGTTTGTTGGAAGAAACATAGTTATCTAGAGTGGTACAAGCTTAAGCAAGTTGAAAGGAAAAACAAGATATCAACTTAGGTCACCCTTACCAATGCCACTCCACCTTCTGCTTCTTAGGTTTCTCGATTATCTTCTCAATAATGTAATTCTGGTTTGGCCTTTATTTTTGCTGCCTCTAAAACTTGGCTTATTAATTCAGAGGCCAATGATCATATGACTAGTAATTCTTCCATACTTGACTTTAATGCCCTCACCTTCAGATTGCTAATGGGACTCCCATGCCGATTTCAAGAGTTAAGAATGTCTCACTTTCCCCCCACTCTCCATGTCCTCTGTCTTACTTGCGTCCAATCTCTCTAGTAGTCTTCTTTCCATTAGCAAGATTACCAAACATCTTAATTTTTCGATAACCTTCCATTCTCCTAGCTATGTGTTTCAGGACAATCAGTTTGTAGTGACAGTGACAAATAATACAAAAGTCAGATGGACACACACATCAGTTTGGTAGGAAGTAGGAATTAAATAACCACAAAAGATGGAGTTCCAGGGATCCGTATATAATAAAACTTCCGCAAACAAATTGCAAAACAAAGACCTATCTAATCATTAACACAAGAACACATAAACATATGAATTTGCACCGGCCCTTTTGGCTAAAGTCAGTACCTGTGTGAATAGATCAGCCAAACATGTAAGAAGATTCTCTTCTGGATCCCCCAGATTCTTGTTTTTAGCATAATATTCTAGCAACTGCTCACGAAACGGAACGCAGAAGTAAAGAGCCTGCATCAAGGAACCTTATCAGTAAACTGTTCAGAAACAAAAGGGGAGAAATGAAGCTTGAAACAAAAGAGAAATCATGCATTTTTTCGCTAGACATTTAGGAAAACTTTTTATCTTTAAGCGGATTTTTTATTTTCTTTAAGAAGACATCTTTTCCTAGAAATTTTTATTCTTTTCTTTTCAGTTCAAAGCAACTTCTGAAAGGCCAATGTTTAGAACCTAAACAAGTTAAGTGAACTGCCAAACAAAAGAACCATATGGCTAGGATTTCATGGGTAGAAGTCACTATGAACTGCACAATCAAGCAGACAATACTCCCAAAATGATCATGATGGATTGATATTTCTATCTAGATTTTTGCTTTACTCCTAATTCAGTAGCTCTAAATTTCACAAAAATAATCACTTCGTGATTTATGTCACCATAAAATACAATAAATATACAAATATAAACAAGCATATACAAAACCCAAACTAAAGAAAATGTCTACAAACTCCAAGTATTTAAAACTTTATTGTATCCAATAACCATATGATTATCACTAATTTAAGTTAACTAAACTAATTATATAGAGGAAGGTGAATTCATTTCAGGTGATCGAACAACCAAGGCTAGGTGTGGAAAGAATAACCATAATTTTTCCATGGGACTTTTTAACCAAGTGGTGATGCATCACCTAGGATAAGAAAAGAGTGAAGTATAATTCAGTAATGTTGGTATAAGAATCAAATTTTTTAAAAAGAATGCAGAAATGGCTGAAAGGAATTGCAAAGCAGATCAGCCAAGTGGTAATGCATCACCTAGGATAAACAAAGAGTGAAGTATAATTCAATAATGTTGGTATAAGAATCAAGTTTTTAAAAAGGAAAGCAGAAATAGCTGAAAGCAATTGCAAAGCAGATAGCAGCAATCAGCCTCCATTTGCATGTAAGTGGACCCAAAATTAATGAGCATTCACTATATATAAACAATACCAATTTCTTATACAGTGCCAATATTCCAACTTCCCTGAACTCTAGAGAACCCCATAATGGAAGAAGAATCACCTTCCATGAAAAGGTTCTAAAAGCATCCTCCTTAGCATGCCATAAGACCTAATAAGGGATACTAGTCATCATCTAATTGCATAAGTCCAACCATAAGACATAGAATAATTATATGTGATACTATGACTCATTACAATTTTATTTTATTTTTATCAAAAACAAAATATATATTAATAATAATAAAGGTACAAGAGAAGGATGAGAGGTCCTTCAAAATACAAATCCTGATCAAAGCAAGACTAGACACCCCACTATACAAAAAACATACACAAAAGCATC
Source organism: Vitis riparia (assembly GCF_004353265.1). Lineage (NCBI taxonomy): Eukaryota > Viridiplantae > Streptophyta > Magnoliopsida > Vitales > Vitaceae > Vitis > Vitis riparia. The sequence goes on from NC_048439.1 coordinate 13,839,316, forward strand.
CCTAAATATCTCAAATTTTGGAATCACAAACCAAAAGCCAGCTGAGTTAAATAACATTAAGTGGAACTCCTCTAAAAATGACAATACAAGAGGCACAAAGGGGGGAATAGAAGTGAAGTAAATCCCACAACATCCCTTCCAATCTCCATTTTTCCTCAAAAATCCTAGCATTTCTCTCTTGCCTCATAATCCACAATAAAGTGAGGCAAGCAATTTGCCAAAGAGTCTGGCCTCTAATTGAATTCCCCAATCTTCTAAAAGAAATGATCATCATATCTCCAATACTCCAAGGCGGAACCTAATCCATCCTTGCAAGATTGAAGAGCTTGTGCCATAACCCCAAAGTTAATGGGCAATGTAAAAAAAGATGGTTAATCGATTCTCCATATCCTTTGCATAAAATACACCAATGAGGACTAAGAGATTTGTAGGGTCTTCTCAACTGTAGCATGTCATTAGTATTTACCTTCCTATGTGATACTAACCAAGCAAAGACCTTGATTTTTGGAGGGGCTTTTGATTTCCACAGAAAATTGGCCGAAAGGAATAAGATAGGATTTAAGACATTGGACAAGGCCAAGATAAAATATTTTTACTATGAATAAGCCTAAGGAGGACAAAGACTAGGCTTTGTGAATCCAGAACAAAAAGAAACAAGTAAATTGAATTAAGGAAAGACATCAGTCTTTCAAGAAGTTAAATTTTTATGTCAGTGAGATTAGACGAAAGATAAAATTCTAAGAGAGCGATATGACTTACCAAGGACAATTGAGACAATGAGATTTTTCACTACGATAACTCTATAGAGAGCTGGGAATTGTGAACACGAAGGCTGGTCACTCCACTATAGATCTTCCCAGAATCGACTTATCTCCACATTTCCTACCACAAGACAAATCCATATGGGGAGAAGTCCTCAAAAACTTGTGCAATAGCCTTCCAAGGACATCTATGTGACCATCAAACCACCATATTGGCATCTCATCCATTAGAATGTGTCCCATAAATGCTTGTAATAACCTGATGCCATAAACCACAACTTTCCCTAGGAAACCTCCAAAGCCACTTCCCTAAAATAGTATGATTTCTCAATGAAGTCTTCCTAATCCCTAGACCTTCAAACTCCTTTAGCCTACACACTACATCCCAATTGATAAGATGATCTTTCTTATCTTCGCTAACCCTTGACTAAAGGAAGTCCCTTTGCAATTTCTCAATCTTTGAGGCTATTGATGCTAGGATCCTGAAAAGAGAAAGGAAATAGCTAAAGATATGAGATAGACATGACTAAATTAAATTTATCCTCCACCTAAAGACAAAAAGGCCTTTTTCCACCCATCCAACCTCCTCAAAATTCTATCAACCACTGAATCCTAAAATCCTATTATCTTTGGGTTCCCTCCTAAGGGAAGACCCAAATAAGACAAAGGTCACTTTGACACTCTACAATCAAGGATCGAAGCCAACCTAGATAACAACTCTTAACTTATATTAATACCGGAAAGGGTGCTCCTCTCTAAATTGATTTTAAACCCTAACAATCGCCCAAAAACCAATAGGATTAGCTTAAGGTTTTGCAGATATTCCAAAGAGGCTTTAAAGAAGAAAAAGGCGTCATCTGCAAATTGTAACAGAGACACTTTAATCCTATCCCTAACCATAATGAAGCCCTTTGTTAAATCACTTTCCTCCACTCCGATCATCATCCTACTTAGGACATCCACTAATTTGGTAAAAAGGAAAGGAGAAAGAGGGTCTCCCTTGTCTTAAACCTCTAGTGGCCTTAACTTAACCTTTAGCATTTCCAATGACTATGATTGCAAAACTTGTTGAAGACAAGCATCCCCTCATCCAAGATCTCCATTTTTAGCTGAAACCCATCTTTTTTAGCACATGGTCTAAGAAACCCCAATCCACATGATCATAGGCCTTTTCAAAATCAATTTTGAAGACCACCTCTTCCTCCCCCGACCTCCTTTTCTCATCTACAACTTCAATGGCTATCAATACAATATCCAAAATTTGTCTCCCTTCAACAAAGGCTTCAAAAGATACAAAGATTGTTTCATAGAGAACTCTGTGTAAACACCCTAATAAGACCTTAGCTATTATCTTATATAAACTTGTAACCAAGCTAACAGGTCTTAAATTTGAGATTTTAATGGTTTGACTCTTTTTGGGCACAAGAGCAATGAAAGTAGCATTAGTACTTTGATTTATTACCCCATTATTGTGGAACTCTAGAAACACCCTCACAAGGTCCTCTTTAATCACATCTCAGCACTCTTTATACATTGCAATAGTTATCCCATCAAGGTCAAGGGTCTTTTCCTTATTCAATTGGAAAATTGCAAGGAGTACCTTCTCTTTAGAAAAGGGCAATCTAGCCAAGCAACACTCTCTCTAAAGATGGGAGACCAATCTAAACCTTCAACCCTCCAAGCAACACCTATGGGTTTGGAGTCGAGCTTCCCAAAAAAATTTACCCTCTCCTCACAGATAATTTCAATGTTGCTTAGAATAACCCCCTCAGATTCCCCTAAGGAGCATCCATCAAAGTTAAACTTTATCAAACCCTAAGGTGGTGGCTTCCAAGTTTTCACAATAATCATAAAGGGGTAGAATGGCACACTGGTTTCTGATCCCAACTAAGGAATGAGAATACCTTGTAATTCCTTGGTTAAATATTTCTAACAAAAAGAAGCATCACCAACTTCATGTAAAAAAATTCTCCCATAATTAAAGCATTCAAAATCAAACATAAGTGTATTCCTCACTTCCAAACCTAAAAGGAAGAAACCACACACACACCAACTTCATGTTGAAAAATTTTCCCATCATTAAAACATTCAAAATCAAAGACGCAAGTGTATACCTCACTTCCAAACTTAAAAGGAAGAAAGCACACACACACACACAAATGAAAACCTTCTACAAAAGAGGAAATGAGGAGAATTCCAAGTAAAACTTTCAAAAGTATAGAAACTTCTACCAACTACTATAATGAAAGGGCAATATGAAGAACAAGAGATCCATTATTTCCTTGTCATTGTTACGACAGACAAGATTTCAAGGAAAACACCTTTATAAGGCTTAACGCTTCGAAAGTATTCACCTAGTTATCAACAAAGTTGTGCCAAAAGCTTTAACCAAGGAAGAAACTTTAGAGAATAGCATCAACCTAAAGAAGAATAGTGTTCAAATATCAACACCGGAGATGAAGGATCATAACCATCATAAACTATTTTAGCCTTTTTATCCTTCTGCACAAGTTATTTACTCGGATTCACAAGTGGATTAAAGAATCATCGCTTGAGATGACTCACATTTGAACACCAAGGCTTATTAGATTAGACCCAAATTATGGGCTATCTAGTGCTGAATTGCATAGCATATGTAACACATGTCTAGATATTATAACTTACAAGAAAAGCCTAAGTTGAGTAATAATTGTGAACAATCTAAAAAAGGAAAAAAAAAAAAAAAAAAAAAAACATCATAAGGTGTAATAATATGTTTTACATAGATCAATCAGCTGCCATAAACCACCTACTTCATCAAATCTTGGGCCGGTCGTGCATGCAAAAGACATTAAACACAAGCCAAGTAGAGTTAATGTCTCAAAAAATATCATACCGTTTCGAAAGCATGAAAAATTAAATGATACATAATTATTTTAGATAACCCAATCTTTTAGTTGGAGCCCAGAGGCCTCATATGCAAAAATAATTGCAGCATATTATTAATAACATGACTTTTTCCTTCCTAGATGTACTTCAATTTTTAGTGGAAAAAAATATTTTCCTAGTAATATCATATCAAGACTATGACAAGAAACGAGTAAGCAAGAAAGGATTAGATGGCAACCCACTATATCTCCTTCCCTTTGATAACTCCAAAAATTCCTACAGTCAGAAATAATCTCTATAAAAAGCTAACTCACAACTCTTCCCCCACTTTTTTATTTATTTATTTATTTATTTTGATAGGTAAACAAAGCAAATATATTAAAAGCACTTGGAAAAGGGGCACAACGTACACACAAAGTATACAAGTAGCAACTAAATACAAGCAAAAGGAAAGAGAAACAACAAACCAACCCTCAAAACTAAAGGCTTCACCCTAAGACCTACCAAAACAAAAACAAAAAACCCAGACTTAGCAAACCCTTGGGTGAAACTACCACATCCCCTCTTCCTTGCCCTTCCTAAAACCACCACCTTCTGCCCCCTTAAGAAATTTTAATCCCAAAACACGACATACAGGGTCACTTACAAACCATCTCCTACCCACTACTCCGATTCTTCTCCCTTTTATTTGAATTATAGTAATGGATTGAGCATTCCAAATTTCAAAGCTCCCTAGTAAAGCGGGGTGTCGAGGATGGCCTCCTCTACGCTATCTAAACTTTGCGACCCTTTTTGTTTTCCATCTTTCTTAAGAGTGAAGCAATTTCCTTCTCATGCTCATCCACTAGCAATCCCACGAACTTGCTAAAGAGATAAATTTCTTAAACGAAGGATCGAAAAGGCTCTCTACTGTCGATGAGCCCCTACTAGGACTGTCAAAACCCGAATCCCCCTCCTCATTATACGCTTCTTAGTTCGGCATCTTGGTATCCTTGGGCTGATTCTTTAGGGATTCCACAACCAAACCCTCGCTAGAAATCATACTTAGAGGCTTGTAAACATCACCCTTGCTCCCTACAAGGAACCAAGCTTTTGGTTCTCCCATTAGAAATTGTCTTTGGACATGGAAGAAGTTGAAGAAGATCCTTCTCCCAACAAACATACTGGAGAAGAAAACTTACTAAAGGATTCCACTTCAAATAAAAGAGCGGCACCAACAACAGGCGCTCTCTCCTTTGAGCGCACAAAAGAGCATACTAGGAGAGATCAAGATATGTGGTCACAACCCAACCTTGGGCCATCGAAAAAAACTGGAACTTATTGAGCTTCCTTTTTGAGCGCTTTTGTCAAAAGGACCTCATCAATGAACGCAAAACAAGAGGTCGTCAAAAAGGGCCCTAATTGCATCGCTTGACTCTCTATTGTTCCGCCAAAAGCTTCGTCACCACACTACTTTCTACCCAACCATCCACAGTGGGAGAATGAATCTCTTTGAGAAGCCCCCAAGGAACCCTTCAACGCCCCCAACCCCCCTCCCCAAAAGAGAAGCCCAACTTGGGAATCTATGAACTTCTTCCAACAATGCATCTTCAAAGAGCAACATGCCTCTAGTAAGTGGTGGAGCCAAAAAGTTTGGTTGGGGAGGTGCAGCAAATCTATCTATCTACATTACAATAAATCAATCATAAATTTTAAAAATATGATATATTTCTTATCATTTAAGGAACTAAATAGTTTAGGCATTGATATTACAAATATGCAAAAATATCAAATTAAATCAACAACTTTCCAAAAATATTGGTTAAAAAAAATAGATTTTACAAATATATATATATATATATATATCAAGAGAGTTGTAAAATGATTAGAAATCTAATTAGAAAATATTAAATTTTTTTCACAAAAAATCTTTTAAAAACTTTTTCAATAAATTTTATAATTTTTAAATAAAATTTGAGATTTTTTTTTTTTCCAAATAAGTATAAAATTAATTGAAAGTGATGAAATGTTTTACTTAAAAATTATCTATTATATAATAATATCTCTAACATATTAAGTGTCTTAACATTTAAACTTTTAATGAATATGATATCAACTTAAATAAAGTACTAGTTACTAAGAATTTGATATTTATTGTTGTCTAAGTTCAAAGCTCTTTATTAGTTACATTATCTTTAATGGCTAAGACTAAATATAAATCCAATTAATGTGAATAAATTTAAAATTTTCAAATGATGGAAGAGAATATACCATGAAAAATTATTTAATAAAATATAAAATACAAAATGATAAAATAAAATATTAATTTTATTCAAAAAAAATATAAGATGGAAAAAAATTTAGATAATGTTAGCATATGAGGAAAAAATGATAAAAATCAAATCAAAGGAAATAATAAATAAAGGTATTAAGTATATTTTATAAAATATTATATTTTCTTTTTAATTTTATTTAAATTATAAAGTAAAGGTTAATTTCACTCATTTGAATTAAATACATAAAGTTCTTTGAGGTTTGGATTAAATATCCTTAGTTATTATTAACTAGAAATTTCAATAAATAACTCCTTTATTTTAAGCGGAAAGGAAAACAAATGAAATTAACAAATAAATAGGATAAGGGAGGATATTTGATGAACTTTCAAAGTAATGATGGTTAGGTATATTCAATCCAAACCTTTAAAAAAGGTGAATGGAATTAACTCTACAAAGTATATTTTTTTATTTTATATTTTTAAATTTATAAATTTATTTTTCTTTAACTTTTTTATGCTATTTGAAATGTAATTATTTTTTATATTTGAAAAAATAAAAATTATATTTATAAACTATATATAAGAATTTTCCTTTCTTTTTTTTGTGGGGGGGGGGGGGGAATTTATGGGGAATAATACATAAGATTTTTATTTTTAGGAAATTTGAGGGGGGGCATATGCCCCTACTAGGCACTTAGTAGATCCACCCCTACGTCCAGTCGTGTGGTCATCAAGCCACAGCAGCCCCCCATCCCATAACAAGGCGGGAACTTGAAAGATTGCTACTTCCCAGTAGCTTCTCTCATCGTCGCACAACACACATCCCCCTCCAGTACAGCAACTCCAAGGCTCTAATGACCCCTTATATCTTTCCACAAGGGTACCTGAATCTGATTGAGCTCTCAACCCAAAACATGGGCTTTTAAATTGGTCCATGCTCTTAGTGGGTTGGGCTGGAGAAAAAGGCTCAGGGACCTCTTTAGAGCCACTAAAGGCCTAACCTGTAACGACCCGCTCCCAACCGTCTAGATATTGTCCGCTTTGGACCCAAAAGAGCCCTCACGGCTTTAAAACGCGTCTACTTGGTTAAGAGGAGCCTCTACATATAGCATCAGGAACATTCTCCCCTATCCGATGTGGGACATCACAAACACCCCCTCATGCAGACACAACGTCCTCGTTGTGTCTCATGGGACTGTGGGGCCAAACAAACAAACACTCCTTACGGGGCCAAACAAACCCCCACACTGAGGTCGAGGATCGGCTCTGATACCATTTATAACGACCCGTTCCCAACCGTGTAGATATTATCCGCTTTGGACCCAAAGGGGCCCTCACGGCTTTAAAACGCATCTACTTGGTTAAGAGGAGCCTCTACATATATAGCGCTAGGAACATTCTCTGTCCCACATCGGATAGGGGAGAATGTTCCTAGCGCTATATATGTAGAGGTTCCTCTTAACCAAGTAGACGCGTTTTAAAGCCGTGAGGGCCCCTTTGGGTCCAAAGCGGAGAGAATGTTCCTAGCGCTATATATGTAGAGGCTCCTCTTAATCAAGTAGACGTGTTTTAAAGCCGTGAGGGCCCCTTTGGGTCCAAAGCGGACAATATCTACACGGTTGGGAGCGGGTCATTACAAATGGTATTAGAGCCAATCCCCGACCCCGGTGTGGGGGTTTGTTTGGCCCTGTAAGGGGTGTTTGTCTGTTTGACCCCGCAATCCCATGAGACACAACAAGGACGTTGTGTTTGCATGATCCTCGTTGTGTCTGCATGAGGGGGTGTTTGTGATGTCCCACATCAGATAGGGGAGAAAGTTCATAGCGATATATATGTAGAGGTTCCTCTTAACCAAGTAGACGCGTTTTAAAGTCGTGAGGGCCTCTTTGGGTCCAAAGCGGACAATATCTACACGGTTGGGAGCGGGTCGTTACACAACCCCCATTCAAAAACTTATCCTCCCCACTTTGTGCAACACCACCAACCACTCGGTCCACTCTTTTGGTAGTGGCACTACTAGACATCCCATTAGCCTCAAATCATTTGTTCACTTTTGATTTCCCACATAGCAGGCCATTGGAGTCCACTGCCCCCTTTCTCACATCACCCTTCTCCTTCCACTCATAAGAAGCCACCTCACCCTCTTCAGTTTGACTCTTCCCAAAATTTTCTCCCATTCCCTTCATGGCATGCGCACTGCCTTCACCCTCAGCCCCAACCTCCTGCATGTTTCCTTTGGGTTACTACCTGTGACATCCATGGTGGAATTTCCCAAAACAGCTACACAACAAAGCAAACAGAACCCACCACCACCTGCAACGAGCTCAGTACTTTCCTTCCATAAAATCTTACCAGAATACTGGCCCATTGGCTATGGTGATTTTTAGCAATAACTTCATCACCTACCAATTTGAAAAGTTCCTTACTCCACAGATGCAAAGGGAGACCTAGCAATCTAACCCACATTTCTTTTGCATGAAACCCACTTGGAAAACACCCCACTTCAGGGACCCACCTGTTTAAAAGCAACAGTTTATTTTCAAACCATCTCAGCCCCCTGTTTAGCACTAATTCAGCATCTGAGGAAACTTCAAAATCAAATAAAATAAAAGAACCCCCTACCAAGGATGTCGTCACTCTTCCCCACAACTGCCAGTTTTGAACAACCCAAGTGTTTAAAACATTCAAGTCAAGAACTAGGTCACCAAAATCCCCCCCTCTGCCCACCAAACAAGACTGTAAAAAGACTACATCCATAAGAGAACTTCCCTTTCTTCTAACTAGATCCAAATAGCCTCCCCCAGCTCACCTAAAACTTTTTGGGTTTTGTCTACAAAGGACTAACTCAGTAAAACCTTTACCTTTCTCTTTTCTAGCAACTGTAACTTCCCATTGCAACCTCCCCTAGCCCCTTAGGAGGGAATAAATAAGACTACAAAGCTTAACCGCTAGTGTGCTCCAACCCCCTAAGGCTCCCCTTCCTTCTGGGAAAACTAGAACAAACTTCTTTGCCTCTGCTGAGAACATTGTACACTGAATAAACCTACCAGCTCCATTACTACGAAACTACAGCTTGAACCTTCTCCCCCTTTCCTCCACTCCGAAGGGCCTAAGGAGCCTTTTTCCTCCCTGCAGCAGCTCCACTCTTTAAAGCAAACTTGACAAGCTTAGCCCCCCGAATCTGATCCAGTGAGAGAAACCTTCTCCTCCTCTCTCCACTATTTTCCCTTTCAAACAGCCTAGCCTCCTCAATACAAATCTCAAAAGACTTTAACATATGGAATAATCTGTGGATAGTCCAATCCTCTTAGCAAATAAAACAATTTTATGTCCATCTTAAACTTACACCACAATCCAAATTAGTGTCTCTATCAGCATTTCTCTATTGTAAGAACAAGACATCCTCAATTTTTCTTTCTTTTGAAACCTTTTTTGGCAGTTTGGGTTGATTAAAGATACACTTCTGTATAGAAATTCTCAAATGGGACAGATCCCATTAGCCATAAGTAGTTCAAACTAGGTCAAGATTAACCTAAAAGATATATACTCTTTGTATAAAGGATTATCTACTTTTGTGCTCACTATTTCAATGTAATTAAATGGTTATTTCTGATCAAACAGCAATTACCCCTAAAGATACCTTCACCATCTTGTGTGTCAGATTAGTAGATTAACTTCATAAAAGTCAACTTCACAGGATGAGTCCTAGTGACTTGATAACATGCTATTTTTTAAATCTTTTCTACAAGGGATTTCAACCATTCAAAATATTTTATTACAATCAAATGATTAAAATCAATCATTTTTTTGGTTATTTTTCTTGCCACTAATGAAAACAGTTATTTTTCTTGCCACCAATGAAAAAAAGTTATTTTCTTAGTTATTTTTATAATACATTATAATTCATTACACATGAAGTATATCCTTTTCATCACATTGAAGCGAAGGACCCTTGATAGCTGAAAGTGAAACCCCTGCCTTTTCCCATGAGGAGCACAACAATCATAATGCTGCTCCCATTTAAACGCTAAAAGTAAAGACAACTTTGCATAAACTTTGTATGTAAACAATCAAAACCCTTAAGTCACTATATGAGAAACCACAAAGAGAGAGAGAGAGAGAGAGAGAGAGCCCCTGCCTTTTCCCATGAGGAGCACAACAATCATAATGCTGCTCCCATTTAAATGCTAAAAGTAAAGACAACTTTGCATAAACTTTGTATGTAAACAATCAAAACCCTTAAGTCACTATATGAGAAACCACAAAGAGAGAGAGAGAGAGAGGACTGCCTGGTCTCCACATCAATCTCCCCCCTTTCCCTTTCACTAGATGTCCTTTTGCATTAAAGAGTGTCTATGAAAAAAATTTAAGAACTGCATTGCAAGTAACTGCTCTCCAAAGTTGGCAAGATGATAGAAATGCGTCCCATACATATGAGTCTATGACATGTACAGCCTTGACTATAAAAGTGGAGGAGAGAAATAACCAAACAGCCAATCCCATAACACCAAAAAACAAGGAAAGAAAAGGAAAATTGCTCATTGCTACTAAAAACTTCAATTATTTTCTGTTTATTTCCATCATTTTGAGTAGGAAAATAATCAAATTGATTGAGTTAATCAAACTTGAAAGCTGGACTCAAATGCAATTTAAAGCGTTGGAGACTACTATAAGACTAAAAATTGTCAAATTTAAATTATTGCCCCAGTCTACAACGAGGGTGCACTCAAACCCGGGGCAATAAACTTGTGCTTTTCCCAACCATTTAAGGAAGACATTTTAAGACAACACACAATCATAATGCTCATATTTTCATTTCTAATTATGTAAATCCCGTCAAAAACACAATGAGAATAAATACCCACAACTGTCGAATTTAATGAAGAACTCCAATGAAAACAATATTGAAAGAGCCAGTTGATAACATTAAACTTTAATCAAATATGAAATATTTTATGTTGCATCCATATAGGGCCCAATATTGGAGGGTAGAATTTTTCTACATCGCCGAAATAGGGGAAGCAAGTCTCCTTATGAATGTTCCATTTGGTTGCCAAGAAAACACAAGAAAATAAAAGAGACTAAGACTTTGAATCTTAGACAAAGCATCGTCATCAATCAAATCGGACTGATTAATCTCCACTCTTTCCGACCCCAATTTTTCCACCACCCAAACAGAGAGAGCGAACATCACACCATCAAACAACAAAGAAACAAGAAACCCCAACCCCACAGAATCTATAGCATTTGAATCAACAAGGATATCCCTTAGACGGATCGAGATGGAGAAAAGAAAAATTAAGAAAGAACCTGCAAAACGCTGTTGCAATAGCAAGTGTTGCCGAAGTTCTCGAGACCAAAGTAGCGTTCCCCTTCAGGGAATTGCTCCCCCAGAGCCTTCTCCAGTTTCGACCCAGTCGCACCCATCACCGTACGTCTCTCTCCCTCTTTTTCTAAATGCCGGGAGTTGTGAACAACCGGCCGGTTAACTCTCTCTCCATTCGCTTCTACAAACTGAGAGGATCTGGGTTTCGCTAACCTTTTTGATTATATGTATGCTTTATTGTCTCCTCTCACAAATACTGTGTTCTAGTTGACTTCACAAGTGATACCACGCTGCTGTCCTTTTCTCCTCTTGTTAAACATGCGTGATTTCTAATTGTATTTAAATTTCCACAGTTATCCCGTATCCTTTGTTTTTAAGAAAAATAATTTGAGGTTTCGTTGAAACTCTTTTCCAATGTTGTAAAGCTAATTTTAGTTAATTAGAATTTTTTTTTAAAATAATAACTAAGAATCTATTTGATAATGATTCTAAAAAGCATTTTTAATATTATTAATACTTAAAAATTTTCATTATTTAAGTATTATAAATTATAAAAATGTTTTCTAGAATCACTCTCAAACACACTCTAAAGTACATAACATAAAAAAGTGAGAAAGTGTTTAAATCTGCATCCAATACTGTCTGGAGACCACCATTTTCACCAAGCTTATCTTCGACCCAACATTTGAAATTGTAATTCAAAAAATAATCATATCACATCCCCTTTGGCTGAGCATGATAAGATTTTCAATAAATGCTCAATATTAAAAATGAATCATCATGTAATGAACCATTAAAATTGTGGTTAGCATTTCTAGATTTGGAAGTATTAGTATAAGAGTGTTGCACAAGCCTTCATTTTTTTTTATAGGACTCATTTTGTTTGAAATGAAGAAAAACAAAAGTCTTTGGACATTTGTTCCAATTTAGGAGGACTACTTTTTTGATTGCCTCATTCCTCAATCATGATCATGGGTTAAGATGTTTGAGGTATCCTAGATGATATGTGTAACGAGTCTAAGATATTTGCAAAACAAAAACTCTAACCGAACATGAGTTCTTCACTCTAGACGTCCTTTTAGGCTCTACAAGCACTACGAGAGTAGGTGGGGTTTCCTTAGCCTTCATAATGTCACTTGGAAGCGCAACAACCCATTTTCATTCCTTCTTCACCCTTAGATTTCTAGGCCTTGTCATCCTTCAGAAGTATTGCAACACTATAAGATGTAAACATGGGTAGCAACTTCAGAAGAGGAAACTTACATCCATTTTATAGAAAAATTAGAAGACCTTCCACATCCCCTTTCACATCTTAATTGGTGCAATGATGTAAAAGAGATCGAAAAGTCTTCTAAGTAATTAAAGCTCAATTTTAGGAAATGGTTTCTCTTTTTCCGAGGTGTGCACTAGAGAATAAGATATTTTGATTGAGGGCATAGATAAAAAGGAAAAAGATTGATATCCCTATGAAAGGGTACCAATTCTCCTTTTTCTGAAGAGTAATAAGATCCAAAAATGAAAACAAAAAAGAAGCTCATACTTGAGTTCCGCTAAGAGTGTTGACCTTAAGTGATCCGAAAGGTAGAATCTTTGCAAAACAAAACTAGCAGTAGAAAAAAAGAATAACAAGAAAAGTGAATATATATATATATATATGAAAAGAAAAGGGAAAAATAAAGAAAGAAAGAAAGAAAGAAAGAAAGAAAGAAAAGAAAAGAAAAGAAATCCCTCATTCATCACATTCCCACTATTGCCACGATGATAATATTTGAAAATAAACTTGAGGTGACTTGTGGGTAAAGGTATATAGATAGCAAATAGCAGGAGATACTAGTCCGAATAAGGTTCTCTAGCCATCACACTTCCCAAAAACATCATCCCACTATAGTTAAGCATACTTATAATGTTGGATTAAACAAAAGGAAATGTTGTGCCAACGGAAGCGCCAATAATGTTAGATCAAGAATACAAAGATATAACAATCACACAAATATGCATGAGGTTTTAACGTGGTTCAACCAACCATGCCTACGTCCATGGATGAGAAAGAATTATTTCATTATACAATAAAGAACATTACAAAAGATATAACGAGATATAACTATTAGGTTCCCAAAACATTTCATATTTCCCCATTTTTTGTATCCATACCCTACCACGAGCTTTCTCGCTCCACCAAATATCTCCCGTTCTTCTTCACATCTCTATCCACCTCATATAGTCTCTATAGACCCATTTCCATCTCATGACTTTTTCCCCTTATGACTTAGAATATTTATAGAGATGTTTCCAATAACTTTTCTTATTCTATAAGGAAGTCTAATATTATAATAATATATCAACTTAGGAAATATTTTATACAATATTCTTTACAAAAGGAATCTACACTAATTAGGAATTTGGGACACTTTCCAACAAGAAAAGGGAAAAGAAATTAAATAACAAGAACAAAACAAGTGTCACTAAGGGAACACTAAAATGATGAAGAATCAATGAAATACACCAATAGAGTTGCAAAAACAACAAATGTATGCCAAAAAAGAATATCTCTAGCATTGTTAATGCAAAAGTTCCTCAGCAATGACGCCAATTTTTTTATTAATCGAGGTTTTTTTGGTTTAAAATAAAATCTAAAATAGTTTTCAATGAAGTTTTATAAGAACAAAGTTTTAAACAGAGTAGTTGTTGAAAACTTAACTCTTGAACCAAAAAAAAAAAAAAAAAGAACTAACAGCTATATAGAAGTTAGGTCATCTCAATAGGAAACTTTTGATTATGAGTGCTACAGGTAGGACTAGGAGGTATGAGTGATGGTTGAAAGAATTAAAATCATGAGATTTTAATTTGAGGAGAGGGGGAGGAATTCTCAACACTAAAACTAAAAGAAGGAAACAACAAAAATGATGACATGTCCCAAGAGTGGAAACTAGCTTAGTTTCATTCTCTTAAGCACAAGTCCCCTGGCAAGGCACTGGCCTTATGCTATCAACCTTAGGAACAAGACTTGGGTTTACATCAACCGCAAGGCTCCCATTGACATGAGCATCAACTGCCTCAATGAAAGACCAACTTGGTCTAGTTACTTCGGTTGGGTCATCGCAATTAAATGATTTAGATGAGTTCATGAATATGCCAACAGACATGTTTCTAGTCTATTGGATCATAGAAGTAGTGGCCCAAATTGCTTAACCTTTGGCTCTCACAACCCTAACTCTTGCTCCTCATAGAGATTTTTTCTAATCCTCATAACTACGAAGCTAGGCCAATGGAAACTTCTTTCGGTCATTGTAACCACTAACCTAAGTTATGATCCTTTTCATCCATAGACAACTAAACCAAAGATGAACTAAGCTAAGATAATGATACATGAGCTCCTTTCACCCCTCGGTGCATGTAAAACACAAAAAATAAAACAAACACAACACAAAAACTAAAAAGAAACAATACACATTCATTAAAAATAAAATATTACAAAACTAAGAGAAAAACTCACTTATTTCCCTTACCATCCGCTCTTCATCGAAAGAAAAAGTTTTCTTTATTTAGCATTGTTGTTTATATAGGCAATAAAATCTCTCTCCTCATCATTGCTCCTAATTCACCCCCTTTGAGCTATGCCTTCTACTCGTGCTAATGATGTGATCGTTCAACCACCTTAGTCAGAAAGTTGTCAGCTTGATGCGTGCAACTCTGCTCAATTTATCATGTTAATGTAGTGGCATGATGACATGGATGATGGAAGATTTAAGTGCTTCAAGGGCGCTATTTCAATGCACAACTTGATGAGTGTGCTAAGGATGGGAAGATGTGGTCTATGCACAAATGAAGCGATCATAGCAATGCAATGAATTGGGCTCTAGGGTGTACTTTTTGATGGAAGAGAAAACACACTTTATTATTGTTTATTGTATCAAAATTGTGCACTAAGGGTGATTGAATGTGTAATGGATTATTGCTAAATAATAACATATTTATGAGTTGTTGGTCTTGTGGTCATTGTACAGGTTAGGATGGGATGCACTTCCTTCTTAGTGCTCTTTCATGAGATACACAATCTGAGGGTGGTCCATTCAATGCAGAATCAAAGATGCACCACTATACAAGAGTCTAAGAAAGGTGTGTTATTGAGCCATAGCACAATCTAAGAAAAGGTACTTAAAGTGTGCTATTTGGTGGCCTCCCTAAGTGCATGATTGACATTACCATTGAAAGTTGTGCTACTATAGTGCTTTTATAAGCGTGCTCTATTTATCTTTAAACTCACTTTATTGTGCAATCTAAGGTCCTTATTTAGTGCACTAATGGGGGTAACATCCCTTACTAAGACATTATTCGTTCATAAAGTCCTAAAAGTGCGCAAAATGTCATAAATCGTACAAAATTCTCATAAAACACTTCAAAAAGAATTCTTCTAAGACATTAGCAACAAACTAAAGGTATGACTTGCCATGAGCGCCTTAAATATACTAAAATAAGATCTTTTAGAGCCATCCCAATAAATAATTTGAGTTCTCATCAAGTCTCCTATGATACTAATCTATATATTTTATTATAGGAGGAAAATGTCCAATATGGAGTTTTGTGTTTTTTCACAATAGGTTGAGAGCAAATCCATAACCAACCTTGTATTTAAACTTAGATGATTGTTCCACTTTTCATGACTAAATTACATTTTTTTGTCATTAAAACAAAGAGGGATGCACTAAATCCACTATAGGAAAGAGGATGCCCTAAACAAACTCAAGGAAGAGAGATGTCGTAATAAGACTCAAGAAAGGAGAATGCCCTAAACAAACTTTAGGAAGAGGAATGATCTAAACAAACTTAAGGAAGGATGATGCCTTAAACAAACTCTAGGAAAGAGGATGACTTAAACAAACTTAAGGAAAGATGATGCCTTATAAAAATGTAAAAAAGGGTTATGATCAAAATAAACACAAAGGAAGGAAATATGCAAAACAAACTAAAAGAAGGGAGATGCCCTAAACAAACTTAAGGAAGGGGTGTGTCCTCAATAAACTCTAAGAAAGTAGATGCCCTGAGCAAACATAAGAAGGTAAGATTCCCTAAACATACTCAGGGAAGGGGGATGACTTAAACCCACCTAAGGAAAGTGAATGAACTAAACAATCTAAAGAAAGGAAGATGCATTAACAAACTCAAGTAAAGGAGATGCCCTAAACGAACATAAGAAAAGAGGATGCCAAAAAAAACTTAAGGAAGGAAAATGCCCTACATAAACTCTAGGAAGGAGGATGCCTTAAACAAACTCAAGGAAGGGGGATGTCTTAAACAAACATAAGGATGAGAGATGCCTTAAATACACTCAACAAAGAGAGATGACCTAAACAAACTCAATAGAGGGGGATGCCTCAAACAGACTCCAATAAGGTAGACACCCTAAAAAACTACAAAAAAGAGGATTCCCTAAAAAAACTATACGAATGAAGATGTTATAAACAAACTCAGTGAAGGGCAAAGAACCAAACAATCTATAGGAAATGAGATGCCCTAAAAAATACAAAGAAGAAAGACGCGTTAAACAAACTTAAGGAAGAAGAATGCCTTAAACAAACTCTAACAAAGGGGATACCCTAAACAAACTCCAAGAAAAAGGATGTCCTAAACAAACTCAAGGAATGAGGATGACTTAAAAAAACCTACAAAAACGGGGATGCATAAACAAACTCAAAGAAGGGGTATGCCCTAAACAAACTCCAAGAACATGAATGCCTTAAAAAAAACTTCAGGAAAGGAAATGCCTTAAAATAAGAAAATGGTGATGCCCTAAACAAACTTAAGAAAGGGGGATGCCCCAACAAACTTAAGGAAAGTGGATGCCTTAAAAACACTCAAGAAAGAGGGATGCTTGACCGATCTTCTCTGTTGTCCAAAATACTAAGCCTTTTTACATAGTAACTCTGATCAAGAAAAACCAGAGAAAGAGTCACTATGACCTTCGTAGTACTCCAAGTATCATCCTCAGGGACTAACTTATGAAATTTGTCAATGCTAGGATAAATGAATCGTTTTTGTTTGAATCCTAAAGTGAAAGATAATATGTGAATCAGGTGAAGCTAAGCAAAAGAACTAAATTAATAACAAAACGAATATTGATTTTTAATTCAATTAATTCAAGTATGGGGCATTCCACAATCTAACTTAAGGTCTAAAAATAGAGAGAACAAGGGTTTCTCAAGTAAAATGATCTTAGGGTTTAGGGATCCTTGGTTGCTTACGATCAATTTGAGTTCTATAACTCAAAATTGCATCCAAAACCTAGTTTTTACTTTTTAAAATAGATTCATAAAACCATCAAATGAATGAGATTGATTACCGTTGTAAGATTTGACTTTCTAACCCTTTTTACTCCTTATAGTTTTGTTTTGGGGCAAATAATGATAGGAAAGACCATGATAACTACTAATCAAGAGTTACCAAGAATCACTACTATCGGGTAATAACCTAGCATATCATTCCCTAAGCTAACTCACAAGGATAGGATACAAAAAATTGATAAATTGTCACCTAACCAATAATTAATCTCATTGTTCTAATAATTTTACCCATTGTTCTTGTAAGTTTCTAGCCCTTAGGTTTTCATGTTTCAAGCCCCAAGTTGGCTTTTTAGCCTCTCATGGGGGTGATGTCACAATCATAATCCATAAAAGAGTAAAAATCCATAACTTGAATCAAAAGAAACTAAAATCAATATATTCAATAAAGAAGAAAAGAAACAAACCAAAGTTCTCGTCTTTTTCCGCCTCAATGTCAAACTCTTTGGAAAAAGATCCAAGATTCCTAAAACCTAGAGCTAAGAGAGTTTATATAGTATCATTAATTACCTAACATGTGGCACACTCTCATTGGCCACTAATTACAAGGAAAAGTCATAAACAACCTAAAAAGCTTCAAAAATTATGAGTTCAAAATGAGTATAAAGTGTTTTGAATTTTGGATGGAGGCATTTGGAACTTGTGTTGACGTGTCTCGGGGCTGAAACTCAATCACCAATGGATGAGTTCGAAATTTAGGTGAGTTCCAAATCAGTTTTGAACTCATAAGTGGAAAGGTAAGGTTCAGTTCAAAATCAGAACAATGAGTTTGAAATTCACAGGGAATTTTGAACTCACCTATTGTCCATCCAATAACTCCATGTTTTCAGGTTTGAATTGCATCCCTCTTGCTTGAAATAGGTAGTAGGATTCGAACTTAGCCTCTGCCAAAAGTTCCCTAGCATTCTTTTAGTTTTAAATGGCCAAAAACCATTTTGAACTCAAGTTGTCAATTTCGAACTCAACTTTCCTCTCTAACCAGGTTGCTTCAAATATGAATAACTTCCTCGTCTCAACTCTGATTTATACACCATTTGAAGTGTTGGATTCTTGACTTCCTAAGCTTCAACATGATATATGGTTTTCAAAAAATGGACTTCGAAAAGTGCTCCAAATCTTGCCTCAAATTCAAAGTACATGTTGTCACTAGATTTTGAGTTCCAAATTTCCATGCAAACTTGATGAATCTTGCTTCATGCCTCATTGTCCATGTTTATGTGCTTTCTCTCTTACTTCATAATCATCAATTCTCATCTCTTAAACTCATGACATCTTCATCATGTATTTTCTCAAACTCCATGAATCTTAACTCACTCAATTCCTTATTTAACCCTTTCTTGATCTTTCAAAATCTAACATGACTTCAACTTGTGCCCTTTTCTTCCCTTAAACCTGAGATATATATCCAAAATAAAATTTAAACTCATGGCTAGTTCCTTAACATCGATTTAGGTCAAGATGGGTGATTTGGGTGTCTTTTGGTGCACAAATCATATCGAATATGTACCATGAGAGCACATATTTTGACTCCAATCATCCGACTCAACTTAAACTTTGCTAGTCCCTAGAAAATAGAAAGAGTAAAAAGAATGAACAATATGTAATGGAATTCATGAAACCATAGTGACTTAACATAGTATGTTTCACACACAAGATACTCAAGTAGTCAAATTTCCTAGAATTGAGCAAGATGACACAAGATATGTAATCTCTTAGTTTTTTCACCTTGTCTTCTTATACAAAGACGTGCATCCATGTTTAGCATTCCCCTTAGTGTCTCTTGATTTTTTCTTGATTGGTTCTTTCCACCTTAACATTATGTTCTTAATTTTGGTGTCCCCTCATAGTATTCTTCTTAAGAATTTTTCTTAAACTCGGATTTTGTCATTCTTTAAGTTAAAGAGGGAAAAAAAATCATTTTGATATTTCTTTCTTAGTTTAGGAAATCTACTTCTATATGGCTCAATAAGGATCCATTGGAAACTCTCGAGTTTTCACCCAAGGTACTAGGTATTGAGGACCTTTATAGGTCACTTACCTCTCAGGTAGCACCCTAACTCAAGGTAGAACAAGGTTGAATTCCCCAAAATTTTATTTTATTTTATTTATTTTTTATTTTTTAAACTGAGTTTAGCTTGTGTAACGATCAAGGTATCGATGACTCCTAACTAGTTGGTTTTGGCATCGGGGCTTGAAGACACAAGGTCATTACCCCCTCAGATAATTACTCAAGCTTAAATAAGTCATTTTCATTTATTTATATATATATATATATGTGTGTGTGTGTGTGTGTGTGTGTGTGTGTGTATTTCTTCCTCTTGTTGCTTAAGAAAAACTCTTTTTAAGCTAAAGAAACTATCTTAATCAAGATACCACAAGGGTACATGTGCTTTGTGTGTGCATTGAGTCTTAAATAGAAAATAACCATAAAAGAAAAGTTGAAGGTATCCCAAGGATTCTACTTAACTATTTTTGCACTTAAAGGTATAGAAAGGAAAGGTAAGCAAACTAATACTCTTGCTCTTACTATATTTCTTCTCAAATTCTAAAGAAATAATGCTACTTAAAGCATTCTGATGCAAAATAAACCATGAGTCATTGAGGCAATTTGAGAATCACATTAACTAACCAAAGGAGTATGTAACTTTTTGAAGAAAATATGGCTAATATACCTCCTCCCTCGACCTAAATTGCACATTGTCCTCAATGTGAAGAACACAATAAAAGAAGGAAGAATGGTAAATGATTACCTCAGAGGTTGTCCACTTTAACACATTAGAAACAAAAGGATAACCATAACACCAAGGCCAAAATAAGCAAAATCATAGATATGCAATAGAATCAGTGCGTCTATGCTTTGTTGAAAGGTTGAGGAATTAAAGTTTGTGGTTGAAGACTATGTATCCTCCTAAGCCACCATCATTTCTTTGTCTCTTCCCATCTGAAAAGATAAAAATAAAAAGAAAAGGAAAAAATAATAAAAATAATAACGAGTTAAAAAAAATTGTTGTAAAATAAGGAATAAAATAAATAAAATAAAAAATGTCCTAAGATGCACATAATGCCTAACCAATGAAAGTATGTACTCGAGTATTATTTCCCATGGTTCATCTCAGGCTAGTGGATTTTCAAATTTTAAAATATAATTCTATATTCCAATTATGAATGGGATTCAAAACATACATTAAGGCTAAGGGACATACCCATAACACATTATGAAAATATCAATAATACATAGATAGATGGTGATCCCAATAAATATTCAAGTGTCACAATATCAAAAGATTTTGGCATGCTCAATGAGTCCCCAATGTCATGTTTCACTAACCCTAACTCAAATTTTCTAACAAATGGATGGTTTCTAAATATCCCAGGTTTT
This sequence comes from Vitis riparia, assembly GCF_004353265.1. NCBI lineage: Eukaryota > Viridiplantae > Streptophyta > Magnoliopsida > Vitales > Vitaceae > Vitis > Vitis riparia. The sequence goes on from NC_048439.1 coordinate 13,860,239, forward strand.
CAAGAAAATACAAAAATTATAAAATATAGATTATTAACCACAATGAACCATGGGGAGCATATTACGGATCCAAACGAACATGTATGAAATGAATAATTGCATTCCTATGGATATTTGCATGTATTTCAACTCAAAAACCCAAATTTGAGAATAATATCAATAAAAATTCGAAATGAGGGTTATGGCTTACCTTTGAATGCAATTATTTGTTGTTGAGGCTCCAAATCAATGAAAAACGACCCTAGAGGCTCTTGGAATATCAAAGGCCTTATAAAGAAGGAGGGTTGAGGGGAAACAAAGGAGGGGAGAGTCGGTTTTAAGGGCTACAGAAGATGAATTTGAAATTCACCAGGTGAGTTCGAAACGGACCTCATGAATTCGAAATGGGTAGGGTAATTTTGAACTCATTAAATTGAGTTTGAAATTGCAACTTATGAGTTCAAAATTTAGAGAATTTTCGAATTTGGCCATTGTGAAAGCTTGCCTTATATGTTTCCTCATTAAATTGAGTTCAAAATGGCCACTCATGAGTTTGAAATTCAAAGGATTTTCGAATTCAACCACTGTGAAAACTCTTCTTATGTGTTTTCACCCTAAGTTTGATGATTTTTAATTCTAAAAGCCCAAATACCTAACTTATTCTCCAAAGACTTTGATTTAACCAAGAGTTATCACATATCTAAAAATTGTATTGTGATACATCAAAGTTGCAATGTTTAAAATTGAATGATTCCATTTATTGAAAAATAAGATAATGTAAATCACAATTGCAATTTTTGAAGTCTATGTGTTCTTAGGCACAAGTTTGCACAAATGAACTGACATGTCAAACATAGGAAACCTAAGGGTATAACCATGTAGCGACGTACCTTTAGGAGCTTTACCATCCTTAAAACATGTAAGGCTTACCTCTTTAGCTTTCCCATAGGGTGCACATGCCTTTTTTTTCCTCCCAACATGGCTTCAAAAATTTTGGCTATCACTCAAAAGTTGGTTAGACAATTATATTACAAACCTAATGCTAAGAAAAGAAAAGAAAAGAAAAGAAAAGAAATAAAAATAAAATAAAATAAAATAAAATAAAATAAAATAAACTACCTTATCTTACCTACTGGAAATTAGAGAAATACTTCATTCATTTGGAATCTCTCTATCAACAAGATGGAGAGTTTTCTCCTGTGGCCACACTTGCTCTCTAAGGGACTTGAAGCAATGATCTTTCATCTTAAACTTATGGCCAATTGTGGGATTGAGTATGGTAATGGGGCTAAAAATGGGAACTTGCATCTTACTTAGCTTAAACTTTCTTTTCTTGTTTCCTGTACCATGATGAAATTTTAACTTATCTTTTATTTTCCTCCACCCTCCGTATAGTTATTCTTCCTAAAAACCTAAATTAATCTTCCCATTCATTCCATGCTTTTTACATTCCTTGGGAATTTTTAGCAACTTTATATCTTGCATTTCTTCAATTGATGAAGTTGAATCAACCATTGGTTTCATATTTTGCAAGATTTGGTTATTAGGCTTTTGAATGAGAGTTTTTATTCGACATGCTTCTTCACTCTCTTCTTTCTCATGATCAATTGTTGATGACTCAAGTTGAATACATTCAGTTCCAATGTCATATTTCCAAAAGAAAGTTGCATTACCTTTTTTTGACAATTGATAAGGGCATTTTCTATTACTAGAAAGGGTCTTCCAAGAATGTTAGGCACAAAAGTCATTCCCTTATGTAATGGCCCAGTGTCTAGTACCATGAAATCCACAGGATAATAGAACTTGTCAACTCATACTAATGCATCCTCTACTATTCCTCTAGGTACTTTAATAGATCGATCAACCAAAGACAAAGTCATAGTGGTGGACTGAGCTTTCCTAACCCTAGTTGCTTGTAAATAGAGTATGGTAGGAGATTCACTCTAGCTCCCAAATCAAGTAAAGCCTTTTCCACATATGTATCCCTTATTTGCATTGGAATAGTAGTGCACCCTGGATCTTTGTATTTCATTAGAGCTTTATTCTTAATGATTGCCCTTACTTGTTCGGCGATGAATGCCTTCTTACTTAACTTAATCCTTATCTTTATTATGCATAAGTCCTTAAAGAACTTTGTATAAGTTGGAACTTGCTTGATCATATCTAGGAGAGGGATATTTATCTTAACTTGCTTCAACACTTCTAGTATTTCTAAGGTCTCTTACTCTCTGCTTCTGAAGTGTTGTGGGAAATGGCAAAGGATTAGCAGATTTTTCATTCTCCTTGTTCACATTGGTTTCTTCAGGTTTCTCTGATTTTTTTTCAAGTTCCATCGTTCTTCCTAAATTTGGACCATCCTCTTTGGTGTCATTATCTTCTACCATTGGATTCTTAGTCCCTTCATATCCTTTTCCACTTCTAAGTGTGAGCAATGCCTTGCATTATTCATTCCTAACTTCTGATATTTCACATACACCCCTCGAATGTTGTCGTGGCTGAGCAGGGAACTTACTTTTCTCTTGAGATATACTTGTAGTGATTTGACTGAGAGTGGCTTGAATGTTTGAGATTGCTTATGATGTTTGAGCATTAGTTCTTTCGTGGTCCTCATTGATCTTACCTTGGTGTTGGATGAACTAATTCATCATATTTTCTAGGCTTGATATAGATGATAAAATCCGCCCTTGTAGTTGAAAACCTTGAGATGGTATTCCTTAAGGTGCAAATCCTTGTTGTCCATTACCTTGGTAACCTTGATACTGATTGCCTTGATGCTAGAATTGATCATTATTTTTGCCTCCCCATGACATATTTGAATGATTTTTCCAACTTGGATTGTAAGTGTTGGAGTATGGAGAGTTTTCCTTAGTTATTTTATGGGTTCCAATAGCATTATCCTACTCAGAGAACATGTCTTGTACTGTAGGCAGCATAGGGCAGGAATGTACATCATGCTCCATGGACTTACATATCAAGCATAGTTGCATTGTTCCCTCATTGGCTATCTAAACCTTTTGGAGTCTCTTAGCTTCCAAATCATCTAACCTTCATGTAAGAGTGGCAATATTTTCTTGGATATCTAAACCCTCTCGTAAAGCATACATTCCACTAGCAGTTACCTAATTTACACCTTTGAATCTTTGATTTTAGGATCTTCCCAACTTTTGGAAACATCAACCACATAGTTGAGAAATTGAAATGCATCATCTGGGCTCTTGTTCATGAAATCTCCACCACACATTGTCTCAAGGAGTTGCTTCATTTGAGGAGACATGCCCTCATAGAAATATGACACTAACATCCATTTGTTGAAGCCATGATGAGGGCAAGCTCCAACTATCTCCATGTATCTCTCCCAACATGCAAAGAACTTCTCATCTTCCAAAAATTTGAAGTTCGAGATTTCTTTATTCAATGCACTAGTCTTGTGAGGTGGAGAAAACTTCTAAAGAAAGGTTGATTGCAATTCCTTCCAATTCCTTATGCTGTGAGGCCTTAGGCTATTCAACCAAATTTTAGCTCGATCCTTTAAAGTCAATGGAAAAAGCTTCATGCGAAATATTTCCAAAGGAACATTGGCTTCTTGGAAAGTTGAACAAATTTCCACAAAATCTTTTATGTGGGTATAAGGGTTCTCATGCTCATTGCCCCTGAATATTGGTAGCAGGGAAACTAATTGTGGCTAGACAGAAACATGATTTTGATTTTGTGGCATGGCAAAACATGAGGGTGTACTTAGCCTTGGAGGATTTAGATACTCTCTAATAGTTCTGTACCCTTGTATAGGCACATCTAGTCTATTGTTGTTGCTATTAAATTATTTAGTGCCTTCCATATTTGGTTGAGATTCTTGACTTGTTCTCTGAAGTCTACCTGAAAGATCTCTTTCCCAACCAAGCATAAAATAGAGGAAAAATTTATGGAAATGAAAATTTTAAAATAAATAATAAAAAAAGAAATAAAATCTAAAAAGAAACTAGAAAAACTAAAACAAAGCAAAACACTTTGTCCTTGTTATGACAGTTGTCAATCCTTAGCAACGACGCCAATTTCTTGACTGATCTTCTCTGTTGTCCAAAATACTAAGCCTTTTTACATAGTAACTCTGGTTAAGAAAAATTAGAGAAAGAGTCACTATGACTTTTACAGTACTCTGGGTATCGTCTTCAGGGATCGACTTATGAAATTTGTCAATACTAGGATAAATGAATCACTTTTGTTTGAATCCTAAAGTGAAAGATAATATGTGAATCAGTTGAAGCTAAGTAAAAGAACTAAATTAATAAAAAAATGAATATTGATTTTTAATTCAATTAATTCAAGTTTGGGACTTTCCACAATCTAACTTAAGGTATAAAAATAGAGAGAACAAAGGTTTCTCAAGTAAAGTGATCTTAGGGTTTTGGGATCTTTGGTTGCTCGCGATCAACTTGAGTTCTATAACTTAAAATTACATCTGAAACTTAATTTTTCCTTTTAAAAACAGATTCTTAAAACCATCAAATGAATGAGATTGATTACCATTTTAAGACTTGGCTTTCTAACCCTTTTTACTCCTTATAGCTTTGTTTTGGTACAAATAATGATAAGGAGGACAATGATAACTAATGATTAAGAGTTACTAAGAATCACTACTATCAGTTAATAACCTAACGTATCATTCCCTAAGCTAACTCACAAGGATAGGATAAAAAAAATTGATAAATTGTCATATAACCAATAATTAATCTCATTGTTATAATAATTTACCCATTGTTCTTGTAAGTTTGTAGCCCTTAGGTTTTCATGCTTCAAGCCCCAAGTCGGCTTTTTAGCCTTTCATGGGGGTGATGTCACAATCACAATCTATAAAAGAGTAAAAATCCATAACTTGAATAAAAAGGAACAAAAAACAATATATTCAATAAAGAAGAAAAGAAACAAACCAAAGTTTTCGTTTTCTTCTGCCTCTAATGTCAAACTCTTTGGAAAAAGATCCAAGATTCCTAAAACCTAGAGCTAAGAGATTTTATGTGGCACACTCTCATTAGCCACTAATTACAAGGAAAAGTCTTAAACAACCTAAAAAGCTTCAAAAATTATGAGTTCTAAATGAGTACATAGTGTTTTGAATTGGATGGAGGCATTTGGAACTTGTGTCGACGTGTCTTGGGGATAAAACTCTATCACCAATGGCTAAGTTTGAAATTTTGGTTAGTTCCAAATCAATTTTGAACTCATAAGTGGAAGGGAAAAGCTTAGTTCAAAATCAGAATAATGGGTTTGAAATTTCAAACTCAACCACTGCCCATTCAAAAACTCTATGTTTTCGAGTTTGAGTGACATGCCTCTTACTTAAAATAGGTAATAGGATTCAAACTTAGCCTTTTCCAAAATTTTTCTTGCATTATTTTGAGTTTTAAATGACCAAAAATCATTTCGAACTCAAGTTGTCAATTTCGAACTCAACTTTCTTCTTTGACCACTTTGCTTCAAACATGCATAACTTCCTTGTTTTAGCTTTGATTTGTACACTATTTGAAGTGTTGGATTCTTGACTTCCAAAGCTTTGAAATGATATTTATTTTTCTAAGAATGGACTTCAAAAAGTGCTCCAAATGTTGCCTCAAAATCAAAGTATATGTTGCCGCCAGATTTTGAGTTCCAAATTTCCATGCAAACTTGATGAATCTTTCTTCATGTGTCATTATCCATGTTTATGTGCCTTCTCTTTTAATTTATAATGATAAATTATCATGACATCCTCATCATGAATTTCCTCAATATTCATGAATCTTGACTCGCTCAATTCCTCATTTAACCCTTTCTTGATCTTTCAAAATCTAACATGGTTTGAACTTGTGTCATTTTCTTCCCTTAAACCTGAGATATATATCCAAAATAAAATTTAAACTCATGGCTAGGGCCTTAGTATCGATTTAGGTCAAGTTGGGTGATTTGAGTGTCCTTGGGTGCACAAATCATATCGAATATGTACCATTAGAACACATTTTGACTCCAATCAATGCCTTAAATAAACCGAAGGAAGGAAGATGACCAAATAAGACTTTAGGAAATGGTGATTCCATAGACAAACTCTAGGAATGGGGATACTATGAACAAGCTAAACGAAAGGAGATGCCTTAAAAAACTCAAGGAAATGGGATGCATTAAACAAACCAAGGAATAAGAAAGCTCTCAAAAAACTCAAGGAAGGGGGATGTCTTGAAAAAACTCAAGGAAGGGGAATGATTACTACTCAAAAAGTGCTATTTCATAGCTTGTAATAAACTCTTTTAAACACTTTTGAGTAGTAGTTATCACCTTTTAACCCAATTAACATATTAAGGACCCTTGCAATCAATTCTAATCAAATTGTGTTAAGTTTTGGTGTTTTGATAGCTTTTTGATCACCTAAGCAATCAGAGATTGAGGAGAGTGCTTTGGAATCCATGGCAAAGCAATGGAAAGCTCAGAAACATGAAGAACCGAAGCTTTGAAGTCCTTTTCCATAAGCAAATCCGGAATGCAAGGAGTAAAAGATGTTCGGACAGAGCGTTCGGACAGGATGGCGGCGGAACATGGTCTGTGGCAGGCTGTCGAAATGACAAGTCAATGATCCAAACAACATATTTGGATAGGATATGCTATTGTCCGGGTGTGATGTTCATGAGTGTCGTGTGCTTCTCTCTAAGGGTATCTGGATAGGGGAGCGCGCCACATGTCCTCTTGGGGTATCCGGATGGAGATGATCCGGATAGCCTTGCGCACTCCGTGTCATCCGGGGGAGAGGTCCCTACACCTTGCACACGCAGACGGTCCCCCTTGCGACGTTTCATCTTCTTCAGATATCTCACATCCGGAATTTTGTCCGGCCAATATTCCACCTTCTCCGGATGTTTCACATCTAGCACCTAACGCCGGATGGGAGAGGAAGGTGTTTCAATTTCCCCGGATAGACATGTCTGGATCCTCTGACAGCACTTACTCGGAGAGTTTCGTAACCATTTTGCACAGTGCCGCGGTGTTCTCCTAAAGCTTCCTGATATTTTCGACCGACATTTTGAGATATTTTGGGATATTTTGCTTTAGATATTTGAGGTCTAAATCCCCAAACTCTCCTTGTAATCCACCTATCATAGGATTCCTTAGTCTTTAAGTAAGAACAAGGGGTAAATAAACCCATATATATATAGTTTGTAATCTTCTTTAAAAACACATTCTAGGGAGCTTGTTCTCAGAGACAACCTTTTGTATAAGTAATATATCTATAGAGCACTTGCTCTGCTTTTCATATATATATTTTTGTTTTCTCGTTCTTTAAGGGAAAGGTTCTAAGTGCAAGAATTTATAGCTTTGTGGTTTCAGCCATTAATGAAGAGAAAGTGTGATCCTTTAATGATTTCTATGTTTTAGTTAACTTAAAACACCTTCAATTCATTTGAGCCAACACTTGGTAAGACAAGTAATCTCCGTTCATGGAGATGCACTAGTTACCTCTTGCAAGCTTTTAGAAAGTGACTTGAAGGTAGGATTTTCTAGAATTGCCAACACTTGGTAAGCTTTTGGACTCCAAGGAGACATCCATTAGTTATCTCTTGTGAGCTTGAGAAGGGAAGTCCAAAGTTAAAGATCATCTTGAATGGCAAATACTAGGTGAGAGGCACGAGCCATTGCAAGTTGCATCAGTGAGAGGGAATTAGAGCTGAAATCCATTAAAGGGATGCATCTGTACAGCACCGGTTAGAGAATTGACTATATGTTAATTCTTTAATGCGAGGAAATGAACCAAATGATCAGATTTTTGCATGAGAAATCTCCCCTGTGAACCCAAACCTCCAAGGAATGTTTTTCTTCATAAGTAATTTCCCTTACTTTATTTTTGGTTAGTTTAAAACCAAACCTTTTTCACTCAAACATCTTTATGTTTTCTTAAGCTAACCTTGAAATGAAAAAGCACCAATTTAACTCTGAATTGGTATCAGTTGTGAATTGAAAACCCTTCCCAGTGAACGACCCTAGAGCCACTATGCTATGCTAGCTAAGGCTATCTTAATGCATGGTGATATAGGTTATAAATTTTGTTGATTACTCTCTCAATCAAAGAGCACCAGCCGGACATGAATCAGCTAAGACACCAATTGAGAATGAATCAAATGGCGCCGTTGCCGGGGAAGGTGCCAAATTCATAGTGATATTATTTTAGTATACTTGTGGTTTTCATCACAAGTTTGGTGAGTTTTCTGTCATTATACTAACTCTTTTAGTTGTTTATATTCTAGCATAGCTTTTAATTTAGTTTTAGTTAAGCGAACTCTTTTTGGTAGTTTTTTTTTTTTTTTCGTTTTCCTCTGTTTTTGTTTTTTTTAGTTACAGTTGATACTAGTTGTGTATGCCAAAGTGGATATGTGATTGTGGAGGAAGGCTTGTTAAACTAGAAACACCTCATAATAAGGAGTTGGAAGTAATCTTGAACATCATGGAAACTACACCTGAGGATCAGCATAGTCACCATGGTCATCAGGACAATCCTAATGAAACCAGATCAATGAGGGACCGTATGCATCCACCTCGTATGAGTGCACCATCAGTATAGTGCCCCCTACAGAGCAGCTAGTGATCAGACCCCATATTGTGCCACTTCTACCAACTTTCCATGGAATGGAAAGTGAGAATCCTTATGCCCATATAAAGGAATTTGAAGACGTTTGTAATACATTCCGAGAGGGAGGAGCTTCTATCGACCTGATGAGGCTTAAACTATTTCCTTTTACTTTAAAGGATAAGGCCAAGATTTGACTTAATTCTTTAAGGCCAAGGAGTATCCGTACTTGGACTGATTTACAAGCTGAATTCCTCAAGAAGTTCTTTCCTACTCACAGAACAAATGGCTTGAAAAGGCAAATTTCAAACTTCTCAGCTAAAAAGAATGAGAAATTCTATGAGTGTTAGGAAAGATACATGGAAGCCATTAATGCTTGTCCTCACCATGGCTTTGATACATGGTTGTTGGTGAGTTATTTCTATGATGGGATGTCTTCCTCAATGAAGCAACTCCTCGAAACAATGTGTGGAGGGGATTTCATGAGTAAGAATCCTGAGGAAGCTATGAATTTCTTGAGTTATGTAGCTGAAGTCTCAAGGGGATGGGATGAACCGCACAGAGGAGAAGTGGGAAAGATGAAGTCTCAACCAAATGCTCTTCATGCTAAGGCTGGGATGTACACCTTGAATGAAGATGTTGATATGAAAGCAAAATTTGCAGCTATGACAAGAAGAGTGGAGGAGCTAGAACTGAAAAAGATGCATGAAGTGCAAGCTGTTGCTGAAACACTAGTGCAAGTAAAGCCATGTTCTATTTGTCAATCTTATGAACACTTGGTGGAGGAGTGCCCTACAATTCCAGTTGCTAGAGAAATGTTTGGAGAACAAGCAAATGTCATTGGACAATTCAAGCCCAATAACAATGCTTCGTATGGCAATACTTACAACTCAAGTTGGAGGAATCATCCAAATTTTCATGGAAGCCAAGAGCACCTCAGTACCAACAGTCGGCTCAACCATCTCAACCATCCCAACAAGCTTCAAGTCTTGAACAAGCAATAGTGAATCTCAGCAAGGTTGTGGGAGATTTTTTCGGAGACCAAAAATCCATCAACTCTCAACCCAGTCAAAGAATTGACAGTGTAGAGAATACTTTGAATAAAAGGATAGAAGGGATGCAAAATGACTTATCTCAGAAGATAGATAATCTCCAATACTCAATCTCAAGGCTCACTAATTTGAACACAATGCAAGAGAAGGGTAGATTTCCTTTTCAACCTCACCAAAACCCCAAGGGTACTCACAAAGTGGAAACTCATGAGGGAGAATCTTCATAGGTGAGAGATGTTAAAGCTTTGATCACTCTAAGGAGTGGTAAAAAGGTTGAGTCACCAACACCCAAGCTATATGTTGAAGAGAAGGAAGAAGAAGAGACAAAGAAGAGGGAGGAAATGAAAGGAAAGAAGAAAGATATCAGTGAAGAGAAGGAGGACCGTGATTCAACAGTGAATGCAAATCCGGAGAAAGAATTTATTAAGGAAGAATTGATGAAGAAACGCACATCTCCACCTTTTCCTCAAGCGTTGCATGGGAAAAAGGGGATAAAAAATGCATCAGAAATCCTTGAAGTATTGAGGCAAGTGAAAGTCAACATTCCATTGCTGGACATGATTAAGCAAGTTCCAACATATGCAAAGTTCCTAAAGGACCTATGTACTATCAAAAGAGGGTTGAATGTGAATAAGAAAGCCTTCTTGACTGAGCAAGTGAGTGCCATCATACAATGCAAATCTCCTTTGAAGTACAAAGATCCGGGATGTCCTACCATTTCAGTTATGATTGGAGGAAAGTAGTGGAAAAAGCTTTGTTAGATTTGGGAGCAAGTGTGAATTTGTTACCATACTTTGTTTATAAGCAATTGGGACTTGGTGAATTAAAGCCAACATCAATCACTCCATCTTTAGCTGATAGGTCAATGAAAATTCCAAGGGGGATAATTGAGGACATTTTAGTTCAAGTTGATAATTTCTACTATCCAGTAGATTTTGTTGTTCTTGATACTGATCCTTTAGTTAAGGAAGCTAATTATGTTCCTATCATCCTTGGAAGGCCATTTCTTGCTACTTCAAATGCAATCATAAATTGTAGGAATGGACTTATGCAACTCACTTTTGGCAACATGACACTTGAACTTAATATCTTTCATATGTCAAAGAAGCTAATTACTCCGAAGAAGAAGAAGGTCCAGAAGAGGTATGCATTATTGACACTCTAGTGGAGGAGCATTGTGATCAGAATATGCAAGGCAAGTTGAATGAAAGTCTTGAGGATCTTGAAGAAGGGTTGTTTGAACCCGCTGATGTGCTTGCTACTCTACAGGGTTGGAGGAGGAAAGAAGAGATCCTACCTTTATTCCATAAAGACGAGGGACAAGATGATGTAACAGAAGAATTCCCAAAGCTCAATTTGAAACCTCTGCCCATGGAGCTAAAATATACATACCTGGAAGAAAATGACCAATGTCCTGTTGTTATATCTTCATCTCTTACCAGTCATCAGGAGATTTCTCTTCTTGAAGTTCTTAAGAGGTGCAAGAAAGTAATAGGATGACAAATAGCTGACTTGAAAGGAATCAGTCCTTTGGTTTGTACACATCACATATATATGGAGGAAGAAGCTAAACCAATTCGTCAACCTCAAAGGAGATTGAATCCTCATTTACAAGAAGTGGTGCGAACTGAGGTACTAAAGCTACTCCAAGCGGGTATTATTTATCCCATATCTGACAGCCCTTGGGTGAGTCCTACTCAAGTGGTACCAAAGAAGTCAGGGATTACTGTGGTTCAGAATGAAAAATGAGAAGAATTGCTACACGCCTCACTTCAAGTTGGAGGGTGTGTATTGACTATAGGAAATTGAATGTTGTGACAAGGAAAAATCATTTTCCACTCCCTTTATTGATCAGGTGCTGGAGAGAGTCTCTGGCCATCCTTTCTATTGTTTCTTGGACGGGTACTCAGGGTATTTCCAAATTGAAATTGATGTTGAAGATCAGGAGAAGACCACTTTCACATGTCCGTTTGGAACATACGCCTACAGAAGAATGCCTTTTGGTTTATGCAATGCACTTGCAACATTCCAAAGATGTATGCTTAGTATCTTCAGTGATATGGTGGAGCGAATTATGGAGGTTTTCATGGATGATATCACCATATATGGAGGTACATTTGAAGAATGCTTAGTAAATTTGGAAGCGATTCTTAAAAGATGCATTGAAAAAGACTTGGTGCTCAAATGCCATTTTATGGTACATCAAGGAATTGTCCTTGGCCATATCATCTCCGAGAAAGGCATTGAAGTTGATAAAGCAAAGGTGGAACTTATTGCCAAATTGCCATCCCCAACCACTGTGAAAGGAGTAAGGCAATTTCTTGTCCATGCAGGGTTCTACAGGAGATTTATACAAGACTTCTCTAAGTTTTCAAGGCCTCTATGTGAACTTTTAGCTAAGGATGCTAAGTTTGTCTGGGATGAAAGATGTCAAAAGAGTTTTGATCAATTGAAGCAATTTTTGACAACCGCTCCAATAGTAAGGGCTCCTAACTGGCGATTACCCTTTGAAGTAATGTGTGATGCCAGTGACTTTGCTATAGGAGCTGTACTTGGCCAAAGAGAAGATGGGAAGCCCTATGTGATCTACTATGCAAGCAAAACGTTGAACGAGGCTCAAAGAAACTACACAACTACAGAAAAAGAATTGTTAGCTGTGGTGTTTGCTTTAGACAAGTTTCGTGCTTATTTGATAGGGTCTTTCATCATTGTTTTCACTGACCATTCGGCCTTGAAGTATTTATTGACAAAGCAAGATGCAAAAGCAAGGTTGATTAAATGGATTTTTTTGTTACAAGAGTTTGATCTCCAAATCAGAGACAAGAAAGGGGTGGAGAATGTGGTAGCTGACCACCTTTCAAGGTCGGCTATAGCACATAATTCCCATGTATTACCTATTAATGATGACTTTCCTGAGGAATCACTTATGTTGCTAGAGAAAGCTCCTTGGTATGCTCATATTGCTAACTATTTGGTTACTGGTGAAGTTCCAAGTGAGTGGAAAGCGCAAGACAGGAAGCACTTTTTTGCAAAGATTCATGCTTATTATTGGGAAGAGCCCTTCCTTTTCAAGTATTGCGCAGATCAGATCATAAGGAAGTGTGTCCCTGAAGAAGAGCAACAAGGGATCCTCAGCCATTGCCATGAGAATGCCTATGGAGGCCACTTTGCCTCTCAGAAAATAGCCATGAAGGTCTTGCAATCAGGGTTTACTTAGCCATCGCTTTTCAAAGATTCCCACATCATGTGTAGGAGTTGTGATAGATGCCAAAGACTCGGGAAGCTTACAAAAAGAAACCAAATGCCCATGAACCCCATCCTTATAGTTGATCTTTTTGATGTTTGGGGTATTGACTTCATGGGACCTTTCCCAATGTCTTTTGGTAACTCTTACATATTGGTGGGGGTGGACTATGTTTCCAAATGGGTGGAGGCAATCCCCTGTAAACACAATGATCACAGGGTGGTTCTCAAATTTCTTAAGGAGAACATTTTCTCAAGATTTGGGGTGCCCAAGACCATAATCAGTGATGGAGGTACTCATTTTTGCAACAAACCTTTTGAAACCCTATTAGCCAAGTATGGAGTGAAGCATAAGGTAGCTACACCTTATCATTCTCAAACTTCTAGGCAAGTAGAGCTAGCAAACAGGGAAATAAAGAACATACTGATAAAAGTGGTGATTACATGCAAAAAGGATTGGTCTATTAAGCTACATGATTCATTATGGGCATATAGAACAGCTTATAAGACTATTCTTGGCATGTCCCCTATCGTCTCGTCTATGGAAAAGCATGCCACCTCCCTGTGGAAGTTGAGTATAAGGCTTGGTGGGCAATTAAGAGGTTAAACATGGACTTGATCAGAGCTGGGGCAAAGAGGTACCTAGACCTTAATGAGATGGAGGAATTAAGAAATGATGCTTACATCAATTCCAAAGTTGCAAAACAGAGGATGAAGAAGTGGCATGATCAACTAATCTCCAACAAAGAATTGAGGCAAGGACAAAGAGTCCTACTCTATGACTCAAGGTTCCATATTTTTCCAGGAAGCTCAAGTCAAGGTGGATAGGCCCTTTCATTATTCACCAAGTACATCTCAATGGAGTGGTGGAATTACTAAATTCCAATGGCATAGACACCTTTAGAGTCAATGGTCATCGCCTCAAGCCATTCATTGAGCCGTTCAAGCCAGAAAAGGAGGAAATCAACCTCCTTGAGCCACAGAAAGCCTGATCAGAGAGGGGTTAGATGGACTTGGTTTCACCAAAGTCCATAATTTTGTTAAATATGTTAAATTTTAAGTTTTGTAAATTATTTGATTGTAATTTTGGTCTTAAATTATGTTAATTGTAACTAACTTAAATCAGGAGCAGATTCTTACCACTCAGGCCAGCACACTGCCATCCTGAGGCAGATCCAGCATCATCTTAGCAGTACATCAGCTCCTGAGCATGCCATTCCCAGCTCATCAGAGCCATCACAGGCCCCTCTTTTGTTGATCAGCCTATGCCTCATCAGGAGCCTCTTAGAGGAGAGGCAGAGGTACCACTTCCTCCCTATTTTTCAATCGCTTTTATCACATTGAGGACAATGTTCAGCTTGGTTGGGGGAGAGTTGAGGAAGGAAGTTTTTGTTACTTATGCTAAGTTATTTTGGTAATTTAGTTGCTTTTTGCTTAATTTTAAATTTTTTTAAAGTTTTTATTCTACTCTCCATGGTTATTAAGGAAAAATTTTCAAAATGAAATGGGAGAAATTGAATTTTTGTCTTTTTACTTGACGTAGAGTTTGTATTATGCTTACTAAAGTTGATGAATTGTTGAAGCTTCTATTGAATTCAACCTTAGTTCTTCCACTTTAAGCTATTCACACACTATGCACAATAGGTTCCGATTATAAGATGAAAAACTATTTCCCTCTTGACTTAGGAAAATTTTAGACTTGGTACCTTTGACCTCATTTAATAGTGTTGGGACACCTTATAAAAGGCCAATGAGTCTTTGAAAAAAGAAAAAAAAAAGGAAGAAAATGAAAAATGTTTGCTTGCCTTGAAACCCGAGCAAGGTCTGAGGGGTATATGGTGAAAATCTTTAAAACCTGGTGCCCTAAGCCTTCATTGGTTGGGAGTCATCGATCTCAATGCTCGTTACAAGGGTGAATAGGTGGAGTTTAACATACTATAGGTGCTTAGGTATAAAAATTCATTCTCAAAAGTCCGGGGTAAAATCCGAGGAGCTAGTGGTTGAAAGATCCTTTAAGCTTGATGCCCTAAACCTTAATTGGTTGGGAGTCATCGATGGACCCCCGTTACATGGACAATTTAGAAAAGAATACCTTAAGCCTTGTACTCCTACAATGAAAAAAATTGTGAAACAAGAGGTGCGTTCTTAGCCTATTGGAGGTTGATTAGTTTGCTAAGCTTTGAAAAAGAACTAGGTTGGGGGGAGAGATTAGTTCAACATACTATATTCGGAAACTAATAAGTAACACTTAGATTTTTGTGGAAGAGTAAGGTTTGACCCTTTGGGAGTGAAAACTCTTTTAAAGCTTAAATTTGCATAATGCCTTCTCTTTAAGAATTGTGATTAGACAAGTTATTTGATAACTCTTGTTGAAATTTGAGTTTTATTTCTTTAATGTTCCATGTGAGAGTGAAATCATCATGCCACTTGAAAATTGTTTTTTGATCAGCATGATGTTGTAAATTATAGTACTGTTTATTTTTATTTTTATTTTTCTCTCCTTTATTGCTAAGGGACTAGCAATATGTCGGTTGGGGGGAGTGATTACTACTCAAAAAGTGCTATTTCATAGCTTGTAATAAAATCTTTTAAACACTTTTGAGTAGTAGTTATCACCTTTTAACCCAATTAACATATTAAGGACCCTTGCAATCAATTCTAATCAAATTGTGTTAAGTTTTGGTGTTTTGATAGCTTTTTGATCACCAAAGCAATAAGAGATTGAGGAGAGTTCTTTGGAATCCATGGCAAAGCAATGGAAAGCTCAGAAACATGAAGAACCGAAGCTTTGAAGTCCTTTGCCATAAGCAAATCCGGAATGCAAGGAGTAAAAGATGTCCGGACAGAGCGTCCGGAAGGATGGCGGCGGAACATGGTCTGTGGCAGGCTGTCGAAATGACAAGTCAATGATCCGGACAACATATCGATAGGATATGCTATCGTCTGGGTGTGATGTTCACGAGTGCCGTGTGCTTCTCTCTGAGGGTATCCGGATAGGGGGGCGCGCCACATGTCCTCTTGGGGTATCCGGATGGAGATGATCCGGATAGCCTTGTGCACTCCGTGTCATCCGGGGGAGAGGTCCCTACACCTTGCACACGCAGATGGTCCCCCTTGCGACGTTTCATCTTCTCCGGATATCTCACATCCGGAATTCTGTCCGGCCAATATTCCACCTTCTCCGGATGTTTCACATCCGGCACCTGACGTCGGATGGGAAAGGAAGGCGTTTCAACTTCCCCGGATAGACATGTCCGGATCCTCTGACAGCACTTACCCGGAGAGTTTCGCAACCATTTTGCACAGTGCCGCGGTGTTCTCCTGAAGCTTCCTGATATTTCCGACCGACATTTTGAGATATTTTGGGATATTTTGCTTTAGATATTTGAGGTCTAAATCCCCAAACTCTCCTTGTAATCCACCTATCATAGGATTCCTTAGTCTTTAAGTAAGAACAAGGGGTAAATAAACCCATATATATATATAGTTTGTAATCTTCTTTAAAAACACATTCTGGGGAGCTTGTTATCAGAGACAACCTTTTGTATAAGTAATATATCTATAGAGCACTTACTCTGCTTTTCATATATATATTTTTGTTTTCTCGTTCTTTTTATTTTCTAGCCAAACAAGCTCTGAGGAAGTTTCCTCAGAGAATGAGTGGCTAGACTTTTAGTTCCTTGGAGCTAAGGTTGTAGGGAAAGGTTCTAAGTGCAAGAATTTATAGCTTTGTGGTTTCAGCCATTAATGAAGAGAAAGTGTGATCCTTTAATGATTTTTATGTTTTTAGTTAACTTAAAACACCTTCAATTCACTTGATCCAACACTTGGTAAGACAAGTAATCTCCGTTCATGGAGATGCACTAGTTACCTCTTGCAAGTTTTTGGAAAGTGACTTGAAGGTAGGATTTTCTAGAATTGCCAACACTTGGTAAGCTTTTGGATTCCAAGGAGACATCCATTAGTTATCTCTTGCGAGCTTGAGAAGGGAAGTCCAAAGTTAAAGATCATCTTGAATGGCAAATGCTAGGTGAGAGGCACGAGCCATTGCAAGTTGCATCAGTGAGAGGGAATTAGAGCTGAAATCCATTAAAGGGATGCATCTGTACAGCACCGGTTAGAGAATTGACTATATGTTAATTCTTTAATGCGAGGAAATGAACCAAATGACCGAAGCTCTATTTTTGCATGAGGAATCTCCCCTGTGAACCCAAACCTCCAAGGAATGTTTTTCTTCATAAGTAATTTCCCTTACTTTATTTTTGGTTAGTTTAAAACCAAACCTTTTTCACTCAAACATCTTTATGTTTTCTTAAGCTAACCTTGAAATAAAAAAGCACCAATTTAACTCTGAATTGGTATCAGTTGTGAGTTGAAAACCCTTCCCAGTGAATGACCCTAGAGCCACTATGCTATGCTAGCTAAGGCTATCCTAATGCATGGTGATATAGGTTATAAATTTTGTTGATTACTCTCTCAATCAAAGAGCACCAGCCGGACATGAATCAGCTGAGACACCAATTGGGAACGAATCAGGGAACAAATTAAACAATCTCCAAGAAAGGGGATACCATAACAAACTCAAAGAAAAGGGGTGCCATAAGTAAATTAAAGGAAGGAAAATGAAGTAAACAATCTTTAAGAAAGAGAATGCCCTAACAAACTCAAGGAAGAAGTTTCCCCTAAATGAACTATAGGAATGGGGAAAACCCTGTAGTTGAACTATGTCTCAATGAATGCCTTCATGTACTTAGATTTACATAGAAGCATATCTCTCCATGGATGCCATTATGTACAGTTCAACCTTTTTTTTTTCACATGTGTCTATTAATTTGGTATTCCATATCTCTTACAAATTCAACTAAATGTTTATTTGAGGGTTGTGAAGGAATGAAAGTCATGTAGTTGAACTATGTCTCACTTTCTTAGGCTACATCACTAATTTTTCCAACTCTTGATTTTTAGATTTATTTATTTATTTTGGGAATATAAACTAATCTTGTAAATTATAGACTAATAGGATTGTTTCTAGCCTATATGAACCTTCTCCCATGTTTATTAGAGGATTGAGAATGAATTAGTCCATGGAAATTAATTTAGGCTTGTATAAAAGTCTACATATCTTGATTGCTAACTTTTGACTCTTTATTGTCTTGTTTTTACCCTTCAAGTTATTTTTATAAAATTGGACTTTTTGGCTTGCTCTAAAATATTTTTGAAACTTGGGTTGCATTTTAGACCTCTTGAGTGTGCTAAAGAATTTTTTTTTTCTTTTTTGTTTTGTTTAAAAAGCTATTTCCAAGCTGGTTGAAGAAATCGGTTTTTTCAAGCACTTTGTTGTTACCCTGCTTCTACATGCTAATATGTTTTTGCAAATTAGTCCTAGATCTTGGGTTTTTAATCATTTTTTTATATACATTTTTTATATTATAGACTTTATAAATAATATTTTTGGCTTTAGCCTCACTCAAAAATAATTTGTTATTGCAAATTAATTATATCTTTAGATACTTATTGTCCTGACTTGATCTAGAGTTGTGAAATGTTCTTTGGAATCTGGACTCTTTAGTAAATGTTTAGGCACTTTGGGCTTTTGAATTGTATTTTAGAAATATTTAATATGATATAGAATTTTTATTTTGATTCTTATCTTGTCTCTAACCATTTTATTTAGATTTATTTTTAAAATGCTTATTGGTTGCCTTATTTTTGTACCTTTTGAATAACTTCTTCATTTAACCCCTTTTGCCATGTTTTTAGCCTTCTTTGGCTCTTGATTTGTATTATAAACATCTCAGGCATGTTAGAAAAGCATTCTTTTATAACATGATCACCTTCTACCTATTTTATTTGGATTTATTTCATAACTACATGCTTGTTGCCCTATTCTAACCCTTTTTTACATATTTGTGTAGCATAGTTCTCTTTTAATGCTAATTTAGCTATCTTTGTTGAGTTGTATATGCCTTGTATATATTAGTTGATTTTTCCTTGCTGTTAGATTACTTTTTATATTTATACACTAATCATTTGTTTTTTTTTTTTTATGTAAGCATGTTGCCTTGTTTGAGAATTTTTTAGGTACGTTCTATTTTTTCCTTGATTTGTTTGATTCCTTTTATATGCATGTAATGTTTTGAGTGTTTTTCACCTTGCCTAGTTGATTATTTTTTGTTGTTGTCTCTAATATCCATGATCTATTAGACAATTGTATTAGTTCCCTCCACTCGTTTGTAGAGATCTCTGTAAGACTTAGATGAGTGCTATCCTATGGTACTTTCCCAATAAGTAACATGTCCCCTAGATTTGGACTTAGTTTTCTCAAACTTTATTTTTCCTTAAAAAATAAGTCACTTATTTTTTTCCCTTTAAAAATAAACAAAAATATGTGACGACTCTCATTTTTTTCAAAAATAAAAATTTAACAATAAAAAACAAGTCTCTCTTGGCCTCTTAGCTTTAAGCAACAAAAACAATACCAATTTTTATTAAAAAAAAATTTATCTTTAGGGTTAAAAAACTAACCTTTAGGTTTGAATGTTCCTAAACCTTAAATTGAATTGTTGAAGAATCAAATTGATGTTGTCAGGAGTCTAAAAAATCCATGATCTTCTGCCCGATGAATTGGCCTCATTCTTTAGCACAGAAATAGTGGGGAGTTTGGGAAGGTGGAACTATAGGACTTTCTCTTCTTTTTGGATGGTGGAAGACAAAAAGTGATGGAGAACCCCTATCCCCTTGGGGGTATTTATAGGGCTCTTAACTAGGCTTAAGTGACTTAAGCACACATGGGTTTGGGTCACTTAATTTAGCCTAAATTAGATCTTAATTGATTGATTAACCCAACATGGCTTACTAATTAATCAGTTAACCTAATCTAGAGTTCTTTTTCACTTATCCCTATACAACCTTGCATAATTACTAAAATGCCCCTATGCACAAAAGTGAACCTAGAGCCAATCCTAGACTCATAACCCGTACTAGTAAAGTATATGAGCTCGGAGTGAGGACCACTGAGACTCATAGGAGTACTAGCTCTCTCAGAATCCATTCAACATTTGATTACAAAGAATCAACTAAACTCCAATATCCTATGTGAATAACAATGAGACACCATGTGCTCAAGTCTTTGACATGTTATCCATTGTGTTTAGTCTCCCTTTGAACTAATGTTCATAGTCTAACTACTATCTTTGAGATACAAATCCTCTTATTATGTGTTTAAGTTACATGTCTTAGCTCTTAAAGAACCTATGTCAAGTTCCACTTGAGAAACTACTATTGCCATAGTTTCCATGAACATACCTCCTTAAGATCACCTAAGAGAACACTTTATCTCAATCCTATGAGATATCATGGTGCCTCTATTGAGAATACCTATTGCTATTGGCTTCCATTAATAGTGACCAAATCCATAGGGAATAGGTAATCAACTTATGATCTAACCTATAGGTTAAAACCACTACCAACTTTAACACAAGTTCAATATTCTCTCAAGGTTGAGAGAAAACACAATGAAGCAACTTAGTGAGGTCATGACTCTTGATAGCCTTAAGTCATGACTCATTGTAGATCTTGTCTAATGTGTAACCGTACACACTAATGTACTTACCATGGGAAACTCATCCCAATAGCTAAGATTAGTCATCCCTCTAATTAGGAGGTCATGCACTACAACCTCTAATGGGTTGCCTAGGCCCACAATCTAGCTGTGAAAACATGTAAATAAAGAAATGGATTCTTGTAGCTACACCAATGTACAAAGCAAAAATTAAGAGGGATATAGATGCATGCCAAATCATCCAAATATAGTAGAAGTTTGATAAGACACAATAGATTAATAGTAAAGCTTAAAGGTAGATCTCTAACTAGAAAATAGGCAATGACGATCATGGGAAGAAGTTTTTGTGACTTAGAATATTTTAGAGAGATAAATAATTCAAAAAGAAATATCTTGCAAGAAACATCCATGTTAAGTATCTCTCTTAAACTTCTAAGGCATGCTATCAACAGTTGATTTGGTTTCCTCTAATGTCTCAAGTTTAGTTTCCTCCAATATTTCAATTAATTTCCCTTAAGAATTGAATGAATAAAAAAATGAATTAAATAATTCAAAAAATATATATCTCCCCCTAAAGAATATCTTCCCCTTTTTTGTTAAGGAATTTCTCAATTAACTTTTTTTAATTAGCTCTCAAAAGCAATATGCTCCATCGATTTAAGTGAGTCAAATATTGTCAATGATTTCCCTCCACGTGTCATAAAAATGGAAAAATATATAAAATATGAACAGAAAAGCATACAAAAGAGAAAAATAAAACATCAACATTATATATATATAAAAGATGATTTTAGATACAAGAGATCTGCAATAATAGAACTAATCCAAATCAATATAAATACAAAGATAAAATAGCTAAGCATTCAAAGGAGGTGGAGTAACGCTTGGGGCACCCTCTTGACTCGTACTCGTCCTTTGGTGGCCCATTGACACTAATATAACTTATTTTTCTATGACATCTTCAGGGACCCTTCGTTGAGGGACTCATTCGGATCCTCATTATGACCCTTGACAACCCAAAGTTAGATATAAAGTTTTCTTTTTTTCTTTTTAAAATATCTTGTTTAGGTATAATTTTAAGACATTCAAACATACTTTAGGCCACTTAGACACTTTGTTGATCATCCTAGGACACTGAGCCCATTAATTTAGACACAACCTAGGCCACTTAGACACTTTTTGAGGATAAGAACACTTTTAGATAATTCCCCACTTAGGTTACTTAGGTCACTTAGATATTTCCTAAGATTTTTTCACTTAGATACTTTTCTAGGCTTAGTTCACTTAGGCTTTTTCTTGAGTTTGATTACTTGATTTTAAGATTAAGTGAGTATTTGAATTAATTTTGATTTTTGAATGCATGAGATGAATTTTGATTTTTTGTTGTGTGAGATCAACATTTTGTTTTGTTTTTTTTTATAATTATTATTGCATTAGTTTAGTATTTTAATTCTTGATTACATGTGTTTGATTTTTTTTTTTTAAAAAAATTGCATAAATTGATATTTTGAATTTTTTTTTTTTTATATATGCGGGTGATTGATTTATTATTATTATTACTATTATTATTATTATTGCATGATTTATTATTTTAAATTTTTATTTTTGCATGAAGCTTTGGTGGCTATACATATATGCAATGCTTTGGCAAGATTGATTTTTTTTTTTTTTTAATAAAGGAAGGTGAGGTTATGGCATTCACACCATTAGAAAGTTCGGATTAGAGAAAGATTCTCTTGAAGACGGCTACCACTTTTTTTTAGAAAGGAGAAGATTCTTTTGGGGAGTTCACAACTGCATATTAAGAAAAAAAAAAGAAGATCATGGCTGGATTTTTTTTTTTAGAAAGGATATTCAAGCATGAAGGAGTTTTAAGGAAAGAAGACTCTATTTAGGAGTCAACGGGTTGCCACTTACCATAGAAGGATTAGGAAGATGTCTTTTGAAGTTTAAAAGGGATGAGGAAAAGGATGTTACTCACGGTTGAGGGGGAGATTAGGAGACTCATCATGTCATTGGAGAGATAAGGGAGGTTCGAGAGAACTTTCCCATTATACGCTAAGCAAACTTTGGTATTTTAAAGATAACTTTTGCTAAAGATATCAAAAGGAGATGATTCTTGAAGATATATAAAGCTAATAGAAAGAGATACAATTAGTCTGTTGACAGCTTCTCCTAAATCAATGATTATCAAGGAGCAAATCTCCTAACAAAGTTCAGGAGAACTTTCCCAGCACACACTAAGAAAGATTTGGCATTTTAAAGATAACTTTTGCTATAGATATCGAAATAAGATTATTCTTAAAGATATGTCAAGCTAAGAAAGAGGGATACAATTCATATGTTGACAATTGTTTTGGAATCAATCACTATCAAGGAGTAAATCTCATGACAAGATTTGGGAGAACTTTTCCATTATACGTTGTGTAAGTTTAGGTATTTTAAAGATAATTTTTGCTACAGATATCAAAATGAGGCAATTCTTTAATATTGGAAATCCAAGAGAAAGGGCTACAATTTATTTGTTGATAACTTCTCCTAAATCAATAATTATCAATTAAAAAAATGGGTTACAAGATTCGGGTATAGGAATAACTTAATTGGAGGATTCTCTTGGTGTGGATGTTTCAGAGAATGAGAAGAGAAGAAGACGGTGGTTGCACATAGAAAGAAGGCCAGATGAAAGGAAACTCTCCACCCACATGCATTGTGGTCCAGGTAAGTTAAAAAGTTTGTTTATCTTTATTTTTGACTCATAGTTTGATAATATTGAATTTTGATTAGTTTTAATTTTGATTCTATTAGATTGAAAAGATTGATTTTTTTTTTTAAATTTTCATTCATATTAGATTTAAAGATTGAATTTTTTTGTTTAGTTTTAATTTTTCATTCATATTAGATTGAAAAGATTAATTTTTTTGTTTAGTTTTATTTTTTGATTCATGTTAGATTGAAAAGATTGATTTTTTTTTTTTGTTTTAATTTTTTATTCATATTAAATTGAAAAGATTGAGTTTTTTTTTTTTTTTTAGTTTTAATTTCAATTCATGTCATATTGAAAAGGTTTGAATTTGGTTTGATTTTAATTTTGATTCATATAGATTGAAAAAGTTTGATTTTTTTTTGTTTAGTTTTAATTTTGATTCATATTAGATTGAGAAAGTATAGATTTTTTTTAATTTAAATTTTGATCCATTATATTAGATTGAAAAACTTGAAATTTTTGTTTTGTTTAGATTGACACTTTTTATTAGAATGAAAGTCGGGATTTTTATGTTAAATTTGATTCTTGATGTTAGATTGGTGTTAGATTGATATTAGATTTTTTAGGTTAGTTCAATTCTTGAATTTAATTTTAATGATAGAGTTTTTTAATACTTGTTTTCATTTTTTTTTTTTATAAAAGATTGAAAGTTAAAATTTTTTATGCTAGTTTTTAATTATTCTTCTCAATTTATGTGTTTGATTGGTCTTTAATAATTCTTGATCGATTTCATGTTAGCTTATTTGATCTAAAAATCATTAATTTGTCGTTTTGGTGATCCTTTGATTATTTTAATTTTTCTGAGGCCTTTGAAAAATAATGAAGATTGGCCTCTACTCTCACCAGTAATAGGTTGGTTGGTTGTCCAAAATTTTATTTTATGATCTCGTTTTCTTTTAGTATGCTTGTGTGTGATCCTTGTGTTTTGTTATTTTCAAATTCTAACTTTTCTTTTCTCTTTTAAAAAGAAAAACTTTTCTAAAAAAATCCTTATAAAAATTCATTTAAAAAAGATCCACTAGAGCCCTTAAGATAAAAATATTTTCCTAAAAAAAATGCAACTAGATTTAATTCGATTCACATTCTCTTCTTTGTTTTCAAAAATTCTAAAGCTCGTGGTCTCACATAAATGGGCTAATTCTTAGCCTTGACAAGTTATATCAATATGCATGCAAGGTTGAGAATCCATAGGGTAAATTTATGTATATCAAATGGGGATTTGGTTAAATCCTTGCATAAAATTGTTTTTCAAAAACCTCTTATCCTTAGCTTGTTGTATTTATTCCACACTTGAAAATAAAATTCGATTTGATCTATTTATGATATTATTAAATTTTTTCTAGTAGTTGTATGATATTTTAGACATCTTGAATATGTATTTAAAACTTTGTTTAAGTTAAAAAACAATTTTGAAATAGAGGATATGAATGACTCTCTTAGGGGTTTTTTTTTCACCCAATTCTAGACACCATAAATGTTTTCGTAAAAATAAATTAGATGACTATGTAAATTTGTTATGATATTTTTCACAAATTCTTGATTTCCTAAAATTGAATTTTTACTCTTGAAATATTGAAATATATTTTTCCTAGTATAAGATATGATATTTTGAAGTTGTACTTGTTGTGCAAGACTAATTCTAGATAGATAACATGTTTGTATGATTTAAAAATCGTTTAGCATGTCTTCTGTCTTTCTTCTTTTTGCTTATGTAAGCTATAAGCCTTGATTGATTTGTGTGCTTTTTTGTATGATTTTAGGAGAGATGTGGTTATTTTTTAAAAAAAATTGGTTAATACATGTCATTGTTTTCCGATCAACTCTAGACCTTTTATAACTTTTGTAATTCTGGAATTAATCTAAGCCTTGAATGATTGTTTAGTGATGTGGATTATAGAGTAGACATGTAAGAGATGTTCCTCGGATTTTTTTGTAATTTAATTCACATTCTAGATATCCTTCTAGGATTTGTTTTGTGAAGGCTCTTATTTTGATTGCATGTAGATGATTTTGTATTGTACTTGACATGTTATTTATTTTGAAGCTATTTGGCATATCTTGATGTGGACTCCGCATTTTGCTCGATGCATTCCCACTCAATGGAGAAACTCGTTTTTTTATTTGTTTGGTGAAAATTTGATTTTTTGAAAAAAAAAAAAAAAAGATTTGGAGTCACCACTTATTTTTGTTTTATTTTTGAAGGGAAAAACAAAATAAGAAAGAAAAACCCTAAGTGTGACTCCTGAAGGAAAACAGGTCTGTGAAAAACCGAGTTTGGGGTCGGGGGTAAGGTTACCTATTGGAAAGGTACGGTGGTGAGCCGTAGCACCCCTCTAAGCTTGTATACATACAATCTCTACTAAACAAATTAAGGGAATTGTGACAATTAACTAATTAATTATGGATACCAAGAAAAATAATCAAGCAAATGAGTATGTACAAGTGATAGTGAAAATCAATATACACAAAAATAATGATGAAATCTAATTACAAAAATACACAAAATAAATAATAAGAGAATTATGCAAAATGATTTATTGAACTAAAGAAAATACTAAAAAAATAGTTTTCAAGAAATTTCAAAGGATTTTATTAAAATGATTTTGAATTAATGATTTGAATTTATTTATTT
The DNA here is from genome assembly GCF_004353265.1 of Vitis riparia. NCBI lineage: Eukaryota > Viridiplantae > Streptophyta > Magnoliopsida > Vitales > Vitaceae > Vitis > Vitis riparia. The sequence goes on from NC_048439.1 coordinate 13,886,051, forward strand.
ACAAAAAAAAGAATCAATTTATTTTCTCAATTTCATTTGTATTCAATTTTCAAAAAGGTTATTTACACTTATTGTATCAAAAGAATTTACTACAAAATTTCAATTTGGGCACAAAAATTATTTTTACTCGTTTTTACTAGAAAATAATGGAATTTTACAATTTTATTTACAAAAGTATTTTGATTCATTTTCATTTAAAAAAAATATACAAATTATTTAAAAAGACATAACTTTATTTGCAAAATAAAATTTAATAAAAAAGAAAAAAATTAAATCCTCTATTTCTAAAAAATATTTTTAATCCCATTTTAATTAAGGAAAAAAGGAATTCATTTAAAAGAAACATTTTTTTGGACAATTTTATTAAGAACTAATTTTTGGGGCAACTTTATTTACAAAACAATTTTTGGACAATTTTTATTAAATAAAGAAATTTTTGGACAATTTTATTAAAAACAATATTTCAAATTCTACGAAAAACAATTCTTTTGGATTTTTCTAAATGAATTTTTCTGGATTTTTATAAATAAAAAATTTTCTTTTATTAACAAAAAAATTTGAAAATTATTATTTTATTAAAACATATTTACTGAATTATTTCCTTTATTTAAATAAAATTTCTGATTTATTCAATATCCAATTCTGTACACAACAAATAAATATATACAAACAAATATTTACAGAAACTAATAAAAATAAAACCAAATAAAAGTGGGAAATAAAATATGTACTCAAATAAACTTACAACAAACTCAATGTCTTCCTACGACTTTTTTATTCTCACTTTCTTTCATGAAATTTCGTACTCCATGTGTCATAAATTCGTACTCAGCCAATAAGATTGCAGAATGGGTCATGCAAAAACAAAAATAACTCAAATGTAAATATCTAAAAAAATATATAAAATTCACAATAGATATTCAAGCCCAAATTCAAATTTCAAATTAGTCTAACAAATTCCATCAATTAAAATGAGCCCAAATTAGCAAATATAACCTAACAAAAATATCTCACATGTCATAGGCCCTAATCCAAAATTTTCAAATTAATAACCAAAATACAACACAATTAGCCAAGCCCAAAATATCACAAAACAAAATAAATTTAGTTAGACCTAAATTTAATATCTCATAATCCAATCCTAATTTAATAGACACCACAATTGTCTCATGTCCAAATTAAATAATTCAAATTGGCCAAGCCCATATAAAATATTCAAGTCATCCAACAAATTTCACCCACATGGTGGGCCCAAAATTCATATAAATTAACAAACTCACATTAATAATGCACATGACTAAAGAAAATAATATCTCAAGGCCAATCCAATAAACCCAAACAAATAACCAATTAACAATCTCACATTAATAATACACATGGCCAAAAGAAATAATATATCAAACCCAATCCAATAAGCCCAAACAAATAACCAATTAACAAGCCCACATTAATAATACACATAGTCAAAGGAAATAATATCTCAAGCCCAATCCAATAAGCCCAAACAAATAACCAATAAACAATAGGCCCAGATTAATAATACACATGGCCAAAAGAAATAATATATCAAGCCTAATCCAATAAGCCCAAATAAATAACCAATTAACAAGTCCACATTAATAATACACATAGTCAAAGGAAATAATATTTCAAGCCCAATCCAATAAGCCCAAACAAATAACCAATTAACAAGCCCACATTAATAATACACATAGTAAAAGGAAATAGTATCTCAAGCCCAAACAAATAATCAATAAGCAATAGACCCAAATTAATAATACACATGGCCAAAGGAAATAATATATAAAACCCAATCCAATAAGCCCAAACAAATAACCAATTAACAAGCCCACATTAATAATACATATAGTCAAAGGAAATAATATCTCAAGCCCAATCCAATAAGCCCAAACAAATAACCAATAAGCAATAGGCCAAAATCCAAATCAATTACTATGCAAACCAAAAATAAAAAATAAAATAAATCAAAAAGGAAATTTACCCATTTTTTTTTAAAACACTATGGATGGTCGGATTGCTAGTTGGCAATGGCGGAGGTGCCTGGCTGACGGCAGTGGCTGCTGGTGGAGTGTGTGTTGGGGGAAAGAAAAAAATAGAAATGAAAATGGGGAAGAAAGAAAAAGAAATAATAATAATAATAATAATAATAAATAAATAAATAAATAAATGGAGTAAAAAAATAGCGGGAAATGGGGGAGCCGGCTACATCGGAGTTTTTTTGGGTAAAGAAAAATATGGAGAAAAAAAATCAGAAGAATGGGAAAGAAGTATAAGATTGGAGAGGGAAGGGGAAAAAGAGGGAGGGAGGGAGGGGTGGGGGGGGGGGGGGGGGGGGGGAGGGGGAGGGTGTCATGCCTTGGGAATAGGGGAGAAAAACCAAAAAAAGAAAAAATGGAGAATGAGAAGAAAGAGAAGAGGGAAGAAGACGAGAGAGGGGAGATGTGGCATGGGGTATGGGAGGGGAGAGAGAAAGTGGGTGGGGTAGGTGGGGAATGTAAGAAGAAAGAGGAGAGATGATATATGAGAGAGAAAAAAAAGAAAAAAGAAAAAGAAGAAAAGAAAAAGAAAATAAAATATAATAATAAAAAATAGTAATAATAATAATAATAATAATAGTAATAATAATAAAATAAAATAAAATGTAAAATAATAAAAACTAATAATTAAATAGTGAGTGGGCCAAAAACATCACATGTAATTGGGATTTAAAATCTAAGTACAAAATTGGGCTCAAAATCAATGTAAAAATGAAATTGATACAAATTTTGGGGTCTACAAATATGCCCCTATTTGGTACAATTCACGAGTAAAGTAAGTGTATACATAAACGAAACAAAGTGAAGTTTGCTGAAGAACAATAAAGACCACCAAATTTGTCCCAGTATGACATGGGCTCTCTTAAACCAAAACAAGAACAAAGAGGCTCTAAAATCCTACAAAAATGAAATGGCATGAGCGGAAACTCCTAAGGTGCCCCTAAAGTTACACTATGGATCTAGACTACCCTTGAAAAGTCTCCAAAAGTGACTTGAAAAATAGATATCGAAGTCGAGTAGCAGTCAAACCACCAAAGCGCATAGGTACGAGCACAATGGGAAAAACCATACGTGCACCATACGAGGACACAAGGCGTAGGGTGTCTAACAATGATAAGATCAAAACACATGCTATAAGCTCAAAGTACTATGTCATGTTCTATGGAGGAAGGGAAGCTCTAGAAGAGCATGATGAATAAGCAATAAGCATAAGGTAACGAGGTGAGGAAAATGAGGACGAATGTAAAATTGTGAAGGCAAGATGTGCAATGCCAATGAATATGAATGTCAGGAGCTATGATTCTGAATGATAAAGCTGAGGAAAAATGACTCTGCACGCCAAAATGAAGAAAAATAGTGACTCTAAATGCCTGAATGAGTATGCACAACGACTCTGAATGCTAAATTGAAGAAGATGATGGCTCTAAATTCCAAATTGAAGACATGGCTCTGAACGCCAAACTGAAAACATATGATGATGGCTCTAAACGCCAAACTATGGAGAGATAGTGGCTCTGAATGCTTAAAATTGATGAAAGGAATGGTTTTGAACGTCTAAAATTGGAAAAGATGGCTCTGAACGCTTATGAAGGAAAATTGTGGCTTTGAATGCTAATAGGAGATCTTAAGGCCTACGATTCTAAATACCCATGAAAGAAAGTAGTGGCTCTGAACGCCCAAAGGGTGAAAATGACTCTGGGTCATGAGCTCAAGGCTCTAAATGCTAAGAATGACTCTAGCCCATGAATGAAAAGAACAACTTTAGGTCATAAATGAGAAAAATGACTCTGGGTTGTGAGCTCAGGGCTCTAAATGCTAAGAATGACTCTGGGTCATAAATAAGAAGAATGACTTTGGGTCGTGAGCTCAGGGCTCTAAATACTAAGAATGACTCTAGGTCATAAATGAGAAAAATGACTTTGGGTTGTGAGCTCAAGGCTCTAAATGGATAGTCGATCAGGATGCTTTCCGGCTCGTGGTGCTGGGTCGAGGCCACTCATAGGTGGCTAGAATGATGAAAATGAATCATCTCAGGGATGTGAAGGATAGGAACGACTCTGGGTCGTGAGCTCAGGGCTCAAAATGCCATGAATGACTCTGGGTTATGATGCAACGAGTAACTCAGGGTTACAATGAATAACTCAGGGCTACGTGAACATCTTAGAGGTATGAGCTCCAGGCTCCATGACTAATTGGCTAGAAAGAGAATGCGATACGCAAACTCCAAGTCATACCACTCATGGGTGACCAAATGATGAAGGCTCAGCTCAGGGCTGGAAAGACTCTAGGTCTTAAATAAGAAAAACAACTTTGGCCTATGAGCTTAGGGCTCTAAATGGAAAGAATAACTTTAGGTCATTAACAAGAAAAATGACTCTGGTCGTGAGCTCAAGGCTCTAAATGCTATGAATGACTCGAGGTCATAAATGAGAAGAACGACTCTAGGTCTTGAGCTCAGGGCTCTAAATGTGAAGAATGACTCTGGGTCATAAATGAGAAGAATGACTCTGGGTCACGAGCTCAGGGCTCTAAATGGAAAGAATGACTCTGGGTCATAAATGAGAAGAACAACTCTAGGTCATGAGCTTAGGACTTTAAATGCTAAGAATGACTCTAGGTTATAAATGAGAAAAACGACTCTAGGTCGTGAAAGAGATATGGTGGATCTAAACGCCAAATTGAAAGAGATATGGTGGATTTAAATGCCTAACTGAAGAAAGACATGATGACTTTGAATGTCGAACTAAAGACATGGCTCTGAACGCCAAACTAAAAAAAAACTGATAACACTGAATACTAAAGACAAAGCTCTGAATGTCAAACTAAAAACACAACTCTAAATGTCAAACTGAAACAAACGACAACTCTGAACGCCAAAATGAATATGCGGCTCTATACGCTGAACTGAAAGAGATATGGTGGATTTGAAAGCCTAACTGAAGAAAGACATAATGACTCTGAATGCCGAATTGAATACATGGCTCTAAACGCTGAATTAAAAAAATTGATAACATTGAATACTAAAGACGAAGCTCTGAATGCCTAAACTAAACTTAAAGGTCTGAACGTCGAAAAAGTGGCGGTGAATGCTCAATCATGAGAGGATGACGGCTCTGAACGCCAAACTGTGAGGGGATAGTGACTTTGAATGCCAAACTGGAGATGCAGCTCTGAACACCAAACTAAAAACATATGGCGGATCTGAACACCTAACTGAGAAGGACGACTCTGAACGTCGTAACTGATAAAATATGATGGCTCTGAATGCTGAGCTGTAAAGAGATGGTGGCTGTGAACGCCATAACTAAGAAGGGATGGTGGCTCTAAACGCCAAACTGAAAAGAGATGGTGGCTCTGAACGCCAAAACTGAGAAGAGATAGTGGCTCTCAATGCCAAAACTGAGAAGAGATAGTGGCTCTCAATGCCAAAAAGGTGGCGATGAATGCTCGATCGTGATAGGATGATAGCTTTGAACGCCAAACTGTGAGGGGATAGTGACTCTGAACACCAAACTGGAGATGCGACTTTGAACACCAAACTGAAAACATGGCTCTGAACGTCGAACTGAGAAGGACGACTCTGAATGTTGTAATTGAGAAGATATGGTGGCTCTGAACGTCGAGTTGTAAAGAGATGGCGGCTTTGAACGCCATAACTAAGAAGGGATGGTGGCTTTGAACGCCAAACTGAAGATGGGGCTTTGAATGCCAAACTGAAGAAGATGTTCCTAAAAATTTTTTGTAATTTAATTCACATTCTAGATATCCTTTTAGGATTTTTTTTTGTGAAGGCTCCTATTTTGATTGCATGTAGATGATTTTGTATTGTACTTAACATGTTATTTATTTTGAAGCTATTTGGCATATCTTGATGTGGACCCCGCATTTCGCTCAATGTGTTCCCACTTGATGGCGAAACTCGTTTTTTTTATTTGTTTAGTGAAAATTTGATTTTTTGAAAAAAAAAAAAAACTTGGAGTCGCCATTTATTTTTGTTTTATTTTTGAAGGGAAAAACAAAATAAGAAAGAAAAACCCTAAGTGTGACTCCTGAAGGAAAATAGGTTTGTGAAAAACCGAGTTTGAGGCCGGGGGTCAGGTTACCTTTTGGAAAGGTATGGTGGTGAGCCGTAGCACCCCTCTAAGCCCGTATACATACGGTCTCTACTAAACAAATTAAGAGAATTGTGGCAATTAAGTAATTAATTATGGATACCAAGAAAAATAATCAAGCAAATGAGTATGCACAAGTTATAGTGAAAATCAATACACACAAAAATAATGATAAAATCTTTACAAAAATACACAAAATAAATAATAAGAGAATTATGCAAAATGATTTATTAAACTAAAAAAAAATACTAAAAAAATAGTTTTTAAGAAATTTCAAAGGATTTTATTAAAAATGATTTTGAACTAATGATTTCAATTTATTTATTTACAAAAAAAGAATCAATTTATTTTCTCAATTTCATTTGTATTCAATTTTCAAAAAGGTTATTTACACTTATTGTATCAAAAGAATTTATTACAAAATTTCAATTTGGGCACAAAAATTATTTTTTCTTGCTTTTACTAGAAAATAATGAATTTTTACAATTTTATTTACAAAAGTATTTTGATTCATTTTCATTTTAAAAAAGTGATTTATACAAATTATTTAAAAAGACAACTTTATTTGAAAAAGAAATTTTAATTAAAAAGAAAAAAAAATTAAATCCTCTATTTCTAAAAAATATTTTTAATCCCATTTTAATTAAAGAAAAAAAGAATTCATTTAAAAGAAACATTTTTTTTGGACAATTTTATTAAGATTTAATTTTTGGGGCAACTTTATTTACAAAACAATTTTTGGACAATTTTTATTAAACAAAGAAATTTTTGGATAATTTTATTAAAAACAAATTTTCAAATTCTACAAAAAACAATTCTTTTGGATTTTTCTAAATGCATTTTTCTAAATTTTTATTAATAAAAAAACTTTCTTTTATTAAAAAAATATTTTAAAATTATTATTTTATTAAAACATATTTACTGAATTATTCCTCTTATTTAAACAAAATTTCTGATTTGTTCAATATCCAATTCTATAAACATGTACAAAACAAATATTTACAGAAACTAATAAAAATAAAACTAAATAAAAGTGGGAAATAAAATATGTACTTAAATAAATTTACAATAAACTCAATGTCTTCCTACGACTTTTTGATTCTCGCTTTCTTCCATGAAATTTTGTGCTCCACGTGTCATAAATTCGTACTCAGCCAACAAGATTGCAGAATGGGCCATGCAAAAACAAAAATAGCCCAAATGTAAATATCTAAAAATATATATATATAATTCACAATAGATATTCAAGCCCAATTCAAATTTCAAATTAGTCCAACAAATTTCATCAATTAAAATGAGGCCAAATTAGCAAATATAACCCAACAAAAATATCTCACATGTCATAGGCCCTAATCCAAAATTTCCAAATTAATAGCCAAAATACAAAACAATTAGCCAAGCCCAAAATATCACAAAACAAAATAAATTCAATTAGGCCTAAATTTAATATTTCATAATCCAATCTTAATTTAATAGACACCACAATTGTCCCATGTCCAAATTAAATAATTCAAATTGGTCAAGCCCATATCAAATATTCAAGTCATCCAACAAATTTCACCCACATTGTGGGCCCAAAATTCATATCAATTAACAAACCCACATTAATAATGCACATGACTAAAGAAAATAATATTTCAAGGCCAATCCAATAAACCTAAACAAATAATCAATTAACAAGCTCACATTAATAATACACATGACCAAAAGAAATAATATATCAAGCCCAATCCAATAAGCCCAAACAAGTAACCAATTAACAAGCTCACATTAATAATACACATAGTCAAAGGAAATAATATCTCAAGCCTAATCCAATAAGCCAAACAAATAACCAATAAACAATAAGCCCAAATCCAAATCAATTACCATGCAAACCAAAAATAAAAAATAAAATAAAGCAAAAAGGAAATTTACCAATTTTTTTTTAAAACACTATGGATAGTCGGATTGCTAGCCGGCAATGGCGGAGGTGGTTGGTCGATGGTGGCTGGTCGGTAGTGGCTGCTGGTGGAGTGTGTGTTGGGGGAAAGAAAAAAAATAGAAATGAAAATGGGGAAGAAAGAAAAAGAAATAATAATAATAATAATAATAATAATAATAATAATAATAAAATAAAAAAATTTGGGTAGGGGTTCCGACTGGCTGTGTGGAAAAAAATGGAGAAAATGGGGGGAGGAGAAGAGGAAAAATAGAATGAGGGGCCCGCTACCCAAAAAAAATGGGAGGCCAAAAAAAAAATGAGAAATGAGAAGAGATGAAAGAAGGAAAAGAGAGTGCGTGTGTCGGCTGGGAGTGTGGTTGAGGGAGAAAAAAAATGAAAAATGAGAAAGAAGAAATGGAGTAAAAAAATAGCGAGAAATGGGGGAGTTGGCTACGTTAGAGTTTTTTTGGGTAAAGAAAGGAGTGGAGAAAAAAAGTCAGAAGAATAGGGAAGAAACAGAAGAATGAAGAGGGAAGGGGAAAAAAAGGAGGGGGGAGGGGGAGGGGAGGCATGGGAAGAGAGAGAGAAAGTGGGTAATAATAATAATAATAATAATAATAATAATAATAATAATAATAAAAATAAAAATAATAATAATAATAATAATAATAATAATAATAAAATAAAATGTAAAATGATAAAAACGAATAATTTAATAGTGAGTATGTAATTGGGATTTAAAATCTAAGCACAAAATTGAGCTCAAAATCAATGTAAAAATAAAATTGAGACAAATTTTGGGGTCTACACTTGACTTGAATTTTTGGCTTGTGTTATGTAATATAGACATGATGAGGTTGTTGTATGATTTTTCCCATGATGAGGCATTTCTTTTAGATATTTATTTAGGATTTTTTTGTGGAAGTCTCTCTTTTAAGTTTGCTTAGTATTTGAAATTAGTTATCCATTCTGACGTCTTTAGTTCACTTATAAATTAATCTAACATTGGTTATGTGTTATAAGCATGTCATGGAGGATAAATAAGCTTTTATTTAAGTCTTAGGATCACGTTTGGTATTTTACGTGGTTTTATTTGCTAATTGTTTTTTCGTTGGAAACATGAACCTCGGTGTCGTATATTATTTGAATTTCCTAACTTTTACTTTAAGTTGTAATACATCATGTAGGATATGAGGTTTTGATAATTTTAATTATTACTTCTTGTAAGCTAACTCTTTTCTAGCTATATGTAAGCGTATTGCGGGTTGTGTCCCTTGCACTTTCTACTTCTTTAATTTTGTAAATATGTAGAACTTTTAGTGGACTTTCTAATGCATGATATTGTTTTGATTGATTTACTTATTGCTTGATTGTTTGTATGGATTGAATGTATGTTGTATGTTATGTTTGTTAAACTAACTTTGATGTTTTCATGAAAGTGCTTTGGGATGCAATTTGGGTACACTACTCTCATTTTCCTATATAAGTGTTTCTTTTGGTATGATTGTTTTTTTTTATGAATAGCATGTTGTTTGGCCTTAGACAAAATCACATTTTTTTTTTCTTAGTATCTTTGATATATTGATTAATTGCCACACTTCCCTCAATCTAGCCAATAAAGACCTTTTTAGGACTTAGAGGGATGTTACCTTATTAAGGTACTTTCTCGGTAAGTAACTTGATCTCTAGACCTAGATTTGGGTTTTTCAAAGACACACTTTTCCAAAAGTGTAAGGAGTTTTTTTTCTTAGGGTTTTAGTTTCTTATTTTATTTCCCATTTAAAAAATAAATAAAAAGAAGTGGCAACTCTAGTTTTTATAAAATATAGTTTTCACCTTAAAAGATGAAGCTCCCTATTAAGTAGGGATGCACATGAAAAATACAGGTCCACAGATATATGGAAGTTGACCCTAGATTTCACGAAGTTGAGTGTCCTGTGAGTCCATCCTCAGGTGAAAACTGGCCATGGTGTCCAATATGCCTTAGGAAGTCGGATAAACTAAAGTAGATGCATTATTTGAAGCTCATGAAGAATTGGCACGACCACAACTAGAGCAAGTACAAAGAGTTGGCTTAGGAAAGTCTGCCTCTGGAATGAGTGTTGGGATTGAGCCCCTAAAAGCAAGACATGATGTAACAAAGTTAGACTTAACTATCCCCTTACTATTTTTTTGGTGTATTAACATTGATTTGAGCATTCAACCCGTGTCTCTTACATTGTACATGACTTGGGTACATTAGGAGTTGCATAAAAGATACAAGTCAAGGGTATTTTGTAAGTAGATAAGTTGTCCACAGTTGGTTCATGGATTTGGGCAATCCAGTAGAGATTGTAGTGCATCACCTCCTAATTGGAGTCCTAATTGGAGGGATGGCTTGGCTTGGCCATTGAGATGAGTTTCCTATGGTTAGTGCAATAGTGTATGTGATGCACACTGGACAGGACCTATGGTGAATCATGACATAAGACTACTAATTGTCATGATTTACCAAGCTACTATACTGTAAGAACTCTCAATTTTGAGAGGATATTGAGCTTGCACCAAAACAACAGGAGGCTTTGACCTATTAGTGAGACCCTAAAGTGGTCATATATCCTTATTGATTGCGTCACTATTGATGGAGGCTAGTGGCAATAGGTGTTTTCAATAAAGGCACCATGATATCTCACGATATTGAGACAATGTGTCCTCTTTGGTGATCCAAAGGACATGTGATCATGAAATTTGTGGCCATAATAATTCCTTTAATGGAATTTAACATATGCTCCTTGGAGCTAGAATATGTCATTTGATCACATAATAAGTGGGATCTATAACTCAAGGATTTGAGAGGTGATATTGATAGGTGATAACATTACCTTGTTAGATTATGGACACTTGTTCATGGGCAGTCTATAGACAGTGGATAGTAGGTCATGGACCCGAGCATTTGGTGTCTCGTGATAATATACATAGGGTACTAAGTGCAGTTGATTCTTAGTGGGATGTTGAGTTAATTTCAAAATTTGATTCTAAGGAAGCCAGTACTCTTATGGGTCCTAATGGTCCCCACTTTGAGCTCATATTCCTTGATGACACGATTTATGAGGGTTGGATAGGTTCTTAGTTCACTTTTATGTATAAGGGTGTTTTAGTAATTATGCAAGGTTCCACAAGGATAAGTGAGTGGTATCTTTGAACTAAGTTAATTAATTAATTAGCATCCCTTTTGGGCTATATTAAGTGACTCAACCCCATGGCGGGCTTAGGTCACTTAAGCCCAATAGGAAACCTATAAATACCCCTTTAGAGGTTAGGGTTTCTATGTCTTACCATTTTCTCTTACAGTTTAGAGAGAGAACCCTAACCTCCACCCTTGAGATTTCCACTATCTCAGTGCCTAAACACAAGGAAGAGTCATTAAGCAGAAGATCATGGCGTTTATGAGATCCATTATGACTTTGAAATTATCTACATGAATTGGAATTGATTTGGGAAGATGCAGATCAAAGGTATGTGGCTTTATTCTCTAGATCTTTGTTTTCTATGGCATATATATTGTTTTTTAATACCTGTTTATTCACTATGATAGATTTAGAGAGCCTAAGATAGATTTGTATGCACCTTACGTGATCCAAGGCATGGGAACAAAGTAATCCAGGGTTCCCAAAAATGTGAGCATCCTACCCCATCGCTCGAAGCTCATCCTCCTCTGTAAGTGTCTCTTGTGTTGCCTCCTGAGTTGGAGCCGCATCTTGAGGGCCATGGTGAGTAGGGAGTGCCATGGGGCCATAGATATGGCTATAGTGCTTAGACCAAAAGCTCTTATCCAAGTAAGCATGAGAAGCCTAGACCCCTAAGGTTGGGTCGATCTCGAATCCAACATCCTTTAGGATCCAAGAGATAAGAAGGGTGAATGGAAGGTTGTCACCTTTGTAGGAAGGGACACAACAAAATTCATTGCAATAAGGAGACATCACGTCCAAGATTACTTGGTTGATGTTGAACTATTGGTTAGTGAGTATATCATGTATGAACCTAGTAAATGATCAATGGATTTAGGTTCGATGGGTAAAAAGAGTAGGTGAATAAGGTAGTTAGGAGTCATGCCGGCTTAGAGAAGCTAGTGATGGAGATATAAGAAGTTAGAGGACAAGGAGAGTCATAAAGAGTGGTCAGGACGACATTAAGCTCCTCTTAAGTGAGAACCTGTAGCTCCAGTGAGAAGATAGGAATGCGAGCCTCAAGTCACGACATGCTGAGTACACATCGGATGGATCCAAAAAAGAATAAGAAGGATTGGTCATTCATAGTCACTCTAAAAGTGACTATGGTGACGATCGAGTATATGTGCATGTAGAACATTTACACTAGATGGGGATAATAGGTACCCTAAAGAGAAAATAAGGACTCTCACCCTCACTCTTAGATGATGATAAGGAGAGGAGTGTCTTGGAAAGCTTGAAGGTTAATAGGACACTTGACCTTAACGCGTCGACTATTAAAGTCCTTCTTTAACCTACTCCTTTGAGATTCAAACCTCTCTAGGTACTTAGTGTAGCACCTAAACTGAGTATGTCAAGTTTTCTTGTTGTGTGTATAGTGATGGAATGACAAGAAATGCAATTTGGTTAGGGGTTTCATATTTACCTTTGACAAACACAATTTCTCCATTAGAGGGAGTTTCATCTTATTAATGTACCCCAAACCTCATTTATCACCATGAGTTTTGCATATATCAAGTATTTCATTAAGCACTTTAGTTCTAAGGTGAAAGATCTCATTCACAGATGATGAGGGTTTATTATTTTTCATCTCTTAAGTAAGAGCATTATTCTTCTCAAGAAGAGAATGATGTTCAGACTCAAGAAATCTATTTTTTTTTTCAAGTAGATTAGTTCTCTCTTCTTTTAGCACATCAATCTTGGTTTTGTGAGCTTCAAGTAAATCATGGTCTCTTAAGTAATTCTTAATTTGTTTCTCATGCTCAACAACAAGATTATTTAGAAAAGCAATCTTTAATTATCAGTGAATTCATCATCACCATCATTATCACATTGACTATCATGCATAGATTCCACATATGCAACAAAAGCTATAAAGTTATTAGGATCATACCGTGCATCTCCAGAAGTTGTGAAATCACTTTCTTCAAAATCTGTATCACTCCAAGTAGCTAGCATAGACTTTTTAATATCTTTGGGGCTAAGATAATCAGTAGCAAAGTGTCCCAGTTTCTTAATTAATCCATACTAGACTTATAAGATCAATAAAAATTCGATTTTTATCCTATATGATCAATAACAATTCAATTTTTACCCAATATGATCAATAAAAATTTAATTTTTAATCAGTATGATAAAAAAATTGATATATTTTTTTTATCTCACTCTGATATCAATTGAAAAACTTGAAAGTCCATTATGGTAACACCTAAAGGGGGGTGAATGGGTATATTTAAAAATTTAAAAATTTATTTGCATATTATAACTAACTTTTTACTTATGAGAAGTTAGGGATTATCAATTCATTCAATTATAGGCAATGTAAATAAGATAATAAAGATATGCCGTGAAGCACAAGGTTTTTTATGTGGAAATACACCACACTAACTGTGGAGATAAAAAACCATGAGGTTTAAAACTGCTAATCTAAATCCACTATATAAGATCAAGTTACATAGATTTACTTGACCGCTTTACCCTAAAGCCTTACTATCTAGTACACACAACTTGATCCACATCTGCGATGCAACAACCTCCTTTTGCTCTAGTGAATACAGTTCAGCTTCGCTAAAGGAATGAAGGTCTTCAACCCAAGGTTCAAAGCTTGAGTCATTTGAATGAGAAATCGGGAATGGTGTAGCTCGTTAGGCTTTCTCTCTAGGAGACTCTTTTGAAATCTCTTTAGTCTTTAATGATCTCTAACCCTAGAAGGGTTATGAAGAGATATTTATATGCAAATAACCCAAAGAGGTTTGGTATGAATAGGTTTCCAAATCTAATTTACGTGAAATTATAAAAAATATTCTCTAATTTTTGGCAAGAAATACATGAGCGCTTAAGCGCACTTAACCACCACTTGAGCGCCTCAAGCACTTAAGTGGTGCTGAGTGCTTGAGCAGTCCCAATGCTTGAGTGTTATTACTCACTTAAGCGTTCTTTATTTCATTTAATTTTTACAAAAATTCAAATTTTCTTGATTTAAAAGATATCATTCCTCTTTATACCTCATAGGAGCTTAACTTGCCACAAATAAAACTTTCTTAGACATACTTGTGACTTCTTGGTTGGACGAACAGTAACCCTTGATCTTGAATGGAGAGTAAGTCACTATCTAAAAGGACTTTTATAATCAAACAGTAAAAGGAACAAAATTGTCAACATACAAACAAGACTCAATGTCCTAACAAATTGAATTTTGAGAATTTTTTTTCTTCAAATTGTCTTGAATGACAATTACAATGCAAATTAGGTAAATTCCTTAAATTCTTAAAGCTAGATTTAATAAGATTGAATAGTTGCATTGTATGAATCATTGGAAAATGATTTAAAATGAATTAAATATATTGTTTAGATTGATCTTTTGGATTAAATCACCTAATTTGAAGAAAAATTAGATCTAGACCTAAAGCTAATTGAAAAATCAATTTAGATGAAAATTTAGATTTTCAATCTAACTTGGATGAAGAATAATCTCAATACCTACTCACCATAGAGATTTTTTTCTAGAAGATCCTAACTCTAAGAGTTTTTTCTTCCTATTAATTTTCTTTCAAAATTTGATTTTTTTAAATTGAATTGTTCTTCCCAATTTGAAATCATTGTTTTTTTTTATTTTATTTTATGAATTGTCAATCAATTTTCATTCGATCACATTCATTTCTTTTCTTATCATTCAAGTCTTAATTACCGAAAATAATCCATCCCTTTGGATGATGCCTAAAATCGCTATACTACCATAAATTTTGCTAAAAACTATTTTTGATTGGGCAAAAGTTACCTTAAAATAGTTGGATTAGGTTATAAATTTTGTTTCTATACAATAAATGACAAAAATTCATTGATAAAAAATAATGCCACTACCGGGGATGGTGCAAGGTGATGAAGGATTTTTATTTTTTATTTTTATGAGGATTAGCCCTTGTGATCAGCATCACAAGATTGGTGAAGTTCTTTTTACTGATTCTCCATTTTCATCTTATTTTTATTTTAAAATTCCATTTTTCTCTTTTGTTCTTCTTGGATTTTTAGGTTTTTCTTGGCTTATTTTGTAGGCTCTCCATTGCATGCTACATTGAGAACAAAATTTGAGGGAGAGATTGCAAAGGATTACATTGATAATCATCTTTGGTTGGTGATCCAATTATTGAGAAAATGTAAAATCAAGGGGAAAAGCAACAAAGTCAACATGGACTAAACAATGACAATTCTCGCATGTCTAAATCAATGAGGGAATATATGCATCCTCAAAAAATTGGTATGGGATCATGTATAGTCCTTCCCAATGAACCTATTTTGATAAAAACGCAGTGTCACTTCTACCTCAATTTCATGGAATGAAAAATGAAAATACATACACTCACATCAAGGATTTTGAAGAGGTGTGTCATACATTTCATAAGGGAAATACATTCATAGAGCTTATGAGATTAAAGATTTTTCCATTCACATTGAAGAATAAGGCTAAGTTGTGTTTCAACTCATTGAGGCCCAAAAGTATAAGGTCATGATCGAAGTTAAAAACAACCTTCTTAAAGAAATTTTTTCCCACACACTGTACAAGTGGCTTGAAAAGGCAAATTATCAACTTTTTAGCATTGGACAATGACAAATTTTATGCTTGTTGGGAAAGATATATGGAAGTAATCAATGTTTGTCATCAACATAGGTTTGACACATGGATGTTGGTGAGTTCTATGAGGGCATGTCACCAACTATGAAGCAATTGTTAGAAACTATGTGTGGAGGTGACTTTATGAGTAAAAGTCTTCATGAAACCTTTGGATTTTTGAATTATGTAACTAAAATATCAAAGTCATGGGATGAGCCACATGGAAGAGATTCACACAAGTCCATCTCTCAAAGTAATTCAAATGAAGGAATGTATATTATAAAGGAAGATTTTGATTTACAAGCTAAAATGATAGCTTTGAAAAGATGGTTAGAAGAACTTGAAGCTAAGGGATTTCATGAAGTAAATGCAATATATGATAATCTAATTTACATGGTGCAATGTTCTATTTGCCAATCTATGGAATATCAAGTGAGTGATTGTCCTACAATACATAATATGAGGGAAATATTTGTTGAGAATAATGTGACCATGTCATGGGATTATAGACAAGAGCAATACTTCATGCAAGATTCTCCTCAACAAGTTTCTTTGGTTGAGCAAGTTATTGTAAACTTGAGAAAATTTTTATGAGATTCCATTAGTGATCAAAAGAACATCAACACTCACATTAATCAAAGGATGGGCTACATTGAGACATCTTTGAATCAAAAGTTTGATAGCATGCAAGTCAATGTCAACAAAAAATTGATAACATTTAGCTAGCAATTTCAAAGCTTTCCAACATACACCCATTCTAAGAGCAAAGGACATACCCATCTCAACCTTAACCTACAACAAGGGGAAAACATGAATGTAATGAAGCTTGTGGAAGTTCTACTAAGGTGGATGAAGTCAAGGTAACCATCACCTTGAGAAGTGGAAAGGAATTGGAGCAACTAAAATCAAATGAGAGGAAAAATAAAAATGGAGAACGAGAAAAAGAAAATTTGAAAATTGAAGATGATAAAATTGAAAGAACAAAAGTTGAAAGTTTTGAAGAAGAAAATGAGGAGAAGAGTGAAGCTAAAATGAATAAGGTTATCCTCTTAGCTCTACCTTTTCATATGACTCTTCAATTAAAGAAGGAGGTAAACAATGCTCCAAATTTTTTTGAAATTTTGAAGAAAGTCAAAGTTAGCATATCATTCTTTGATATGATTGGACAACCTTTAGCTTATGTCAAGTTTCTTAAGGATTTATGTACCATAAAGAGAGGAATGCATTTGAAAAAAGAAAGTTTTCTTAATCGAACAAGGTAGTGAAATTAGCTAATACAGGACTTTAATCAAGTACAAGGATATGAAAGGTCCCACTATCTCGGTGAAGATTGGCAACACATTTGTGAAAAGAATACTTTTAGACTTAAGAGCAAGCGTAAATCTTCTTCCATACTTGGTATATGAGCAAATGGGGCTTGGAGAACTAAAATCTACTTTCATCACACTTTCATTGGCGGATAGATCAGTTAAGTTTCCAAAAAGAATTATTGAAGAAATGTTGATCCAAATAGATAAATTCTATTATCCGACTGATTTTGTGGTGCTCGACATGGAACAAGGAACTAGTGGACTCAACCAAATTCCTATTATACTTGCCCAATCTTTCCTTACCATAACAGATGCATTGATTAATTGCCGAAGTGAGGTGATACAACTTACTTTTGGTAACATGACAATCGACTTAAACATTTTTCACTCATGTAAGAGGCATGGTACCAAAGAGGAAGAGGAACTTATAGAGGCTTTTTTTTTATTGAATTATCCATGGAAGAGCCAATGAAAGAAATGACTAAAAAAGATTTAGTAAAACTTGGTGATGCAATTTCCAATGAGCAAACTGAAGTTTGGAAGATCAATGAAGAAATTCAACCTTTGAGGTTAATGAAGTGGTCCTTCGACTTCAAGAAAGTGAAAATAATGAAGCATAGTATGCATAATAATTCAAAGGCCATTAAAAAGAAGCTCAAGGAAAAATAAATAAATTTAAAGAAGGGAATTTCAAGCCACATCTTTTTTCGGGAAAACTTAAGTACCAAAAAGTTGGTCCATTTATTGTTTGCAAGTCATATCCAAATAAAAAAGTGATGGGCTTAGTTATTTCAATGGCTAGCTAGCCCAATGGTTTCTTGTTTCTTTATTTTCTTTTGAATGTTTATTTTTTATGGTTTGATTTTTTTCCTTTAGTTTCTATTAAATAAATTCATCTCAACTCTTTGATTTGTGTTTTTGAAGGACATGTCAAAAGGATGGGATGCAAGAATCAAGGTTAAAGGAAGTTTTAACTGCCAATCACCATTTCACACATCCATGTGAAAACAGGGGAAGTCATGTCAAAACAAGTGAGTGTTCATATCATTGAAAATTCAAAAGTTTTAAGCCCTTATCTCATTTTGCATGACTGTGTGAAAATTATGTTGAAGGCTGCAATTAAAAAGGGCACTTTATACCACTTTGCATGCTCATGTGAAATTTTGCACGATTGTGCCAATCTTCTAACATAAGCCTATAATAAATCTAAGCATCTGGTTCATTTCACACCACCATGCAAAAATGAATACTCATGCCAAAATTTTAGTTATCTTTAAATGTCATTTGAAAGAGTTGAAATTGGAGAACTTTAAACCCATTCTCTAATTTTGTCCAAAGGACCACTAGAGATGAGCTTTTCCATGCAGGGACAGTCATTTGCAATCTTAGATAATTATAAGTAAGCTTGTGAGAGGTGTAAAGTGTTTTCCTAACTAGTACAAAGCAATTCAAAAGATAATAAAAAAAACACTTTCATCTTCGAAGAGTTGTTCGGAATTTATTATTCATTAATTGGTTCATCTTGAATTTTCCCTCTTTCATCATCAACAAAATTCTGGTAAGGCTTAACCTTTCTAAATTCAACTCAAATTGATCATCTTTTTAGTTTATTGTGGATAAGAAGTATGAATTGTGTGTTTCAATTTCATGCTTGGATTGAATCATATGAAATTTCATGTTTACATTTTGAATTTTGATTTATCTTTTAATTTAGTGTTTTTTTCTTGAATGGAATTGAACTGTGATGATGTTTAAAAGTTTGAATTAAAAAAAAATCTGGAATGCTCTATGATAGCTTGAAGCTTAAAATAGGGAAAGAACACCTTCATTTATATTCTTGTTCCTTAAATTTTTTATTTTACATGCTAATTTTATACTAAATCTCATTGTCATGGAACTAGGAATATGATTGTAGATATGTACCTTGATTTTCCTCTCTTATTGTGTCTCTAACATAGTTTTTAGTTTTTTTTTTTTCACATTCTCTTCTCTTATATCATTCATATTTTATAGTGCTCATGTTTGATCTTGTTTTTGTTTTAGGTTCTGAAGTTAAATTCATTAGAGATTGAGGTATCTTCCCTTCATTTCTTTGTATATTTTTATTGCACATTGAGGACAAAGAACAACATATGTTGGGAGGAGGTTTAGAAAAGAAAAGAAGGAAATATGTTGTTAGTTTTTCTAGTAAGATTTTTTTTTCACAAATCACATTTGTGACTTATATGGTGAAATTATTTTTGAGAAGACTATAACATTTGTGATTAATGAATGAGCATATCTAACTTGAAATAAGTTGATTTAGATACTAGCTTATTTGCTTAATCTTAGAAGACTTATTATGTGAATTGAAATTGATTCCACTTTGAAGTTTTCATTTTCCCAAGGGTTATTTCTATTTGAGTCTTGACATATACCATTTAGACCTTGGATATAAGATGAAAAACTGGTCTAACCTTGAGGCTTGGAATTAATTGTTTTGGTAACATGGATTACTTTTGAATTGAGTTGAGATATCTTAAAAAGAGGCAAATGTGCCCAATTTGAAAAAAAAAACAAAAAACAAAAATGAAAAAAAATGATGAATAAAAAGATCTTATCACCAATCTTTTGAAGGATGTGGAAAAGACCAATTTTCTTGTCTTTAAGCTTATTGCATGTGCTAGTAGGAAAACGATTTTTGCGGAGATGAACCATCACTAAATCACCTTTATTGAACAACTTAAGGTGCCGATGTTAGTCTATAGCAGTCTTGTAATGAAGATTTGCCTCTTCTAAATTCTTCTTCACTTCTTGATGAATCTGTTCAATATGCTCTGCAAACTCCTTAGTGTTAGGATTGACATCATGAGAAGGAGGATAATGAATCAAATCCATTGTATGCCTTGGAACACTAGTGTAGACAACTTCAAAAGGAGTCTTTTTGGTAGAACAATTAGGCATATAATTAAAAGTAAACTCAATCTGTGGAAGAGTAGCATCTCGTTTCTTCAATTTATCTCCACTAAAAAATCATATCATATTGCCAAGAGTGCGATTAGCCACTTTAGTTTGCCCATCGGTCTGGGGATGGCTCATGCTACTATACTACAAAGAAGTATCAAACAATTTGCACAGAGTTCTCCAAAAATGACTAAGGAATTTCACATCCCTATAAGAAGTTAATTGTACGAGGATCACCATGCAGGTGAACAATTGCACAAAAAAATAAATTGGTCACATAAG
The DNA here is from genome assembly GCF_004353265.1 of Vitis riparia. Lineage (NCBI taxonomy): Eukaryota > Viridiplantae > Streptophyta > Magnoliopsida > Vitales > Vitaceae > Vitis > Vitis riparia. The sequence goes on from NC_048439.1 coordinate 13,906,494, forward strand.
AAGAACCCAAAGTCTTTTTACAAGGAAGGAAGTCAGCCATCTTATAAAATCTATCAACTACAATAAAAACAAAATCAACTCCATGTTGATTTCTTAGGAGGCCAAGAACAGAATCCATAATTCAATCTTGCCAAATCATCTCTGGAATAGGTAAAGGAGTATAAAAACCAGTATTTTAAACTTGTCCCTTGGCTTTCTAACACATTGGGCAACACTAAACAAAATTCTTAACATCCTGTTTGAGTTGGGGCCACTAAAATCTCTTTTCTACCAAGCTAATTGTTTTATCCTGACCAACATGTCCTTGTAATTTGCTAACATAAAATTTTCTAATCAAATGTTCATGCAATAAAAAACAAGGGATACATAATTATGTACCTCGAAATCCATCCTAAGTAAGGATGTCAATAACAAACTCCTTATTGCTGCATCATGCCCATATGCCACTAAAATCCTCATCATTAGCATAATTATCCTCTAAAATAATCAAACCCCTACCACCTCAATACTAATTGTAACCAGTAAAGAGGTTAATAGACTCAATGCATTAGTTACTTTATTCTGTTGGCCAAACTTTTGTTTGATAACAAAAGTGAACTTCTGTAAAAAGGTAATCCATTGAGCATACATTTGATTCATTGTCTTATGAGAATTAATGAACTTTAAAGCTTGATGATCCATAAATTGTACAAACTCTTGTTGAAACAAATAATACTCCCAATGCTTTAAGGTTTGAACAACTACATAAAATTCAAGCTCATAAGTAGACCACGTTTTTCAAGGTTCACTAATATTTTCACTAAAAAATTCCATTAGGCGACCCTCTTAGGATAAGACAACCCTAATTCCTAGAATTGATGCATCACATTTAGCCTTAAACACTTTCTCAAAATTGGAGAGTGCTAATATTGATGTAGTGCATAACTTTACTTATATTAATAAGTTTTTCTTTTTGTGATTTACCATAATGGAATTGGCCTTTCTTCAAACAATCGGTAATAGGTGCCATGATTGTACTAAATCCTCGAATAAAACGCTTGTAGAAAGTGGCTAAATCATGGAAACTTTTCCCTTCACTCACGGTTTTAGGAGTTGGTCATTCTTGAATTGCCTTCACCTTCATCTCATTAACTTGAATACCATCTTCTTCCACTATAAATCCAAGGAATAAAAGATGTTTAGTCATAAAGCTACACTTCTTAAGATTGATGTACAATTTATTAGCTTGTAAGGCTAAGAAAACTTCTTTGAGATGTGATAAGTGCTCCTCCTCATTCTTACTATAGATGAGAATATCATCAAAATAGACCATCACAAATTTTCCAATAAATGGACGAAGAACCTAGTTCATCAACCGCATGAATGTGCTTAGCGCACTTGATTGCCCAAATGGCATCACTAGCCATTCATAAAGGCCATCTTTAGTCTTGAAAGCCATCTTCCACTCATTGCTTGGTTGAATACGAATATGGTGATAGCTACTTGATCAGTTTGGTAAACACCACAACACCTTCTAACCTATCAAGCATGTCATTAAGACATATGGGAAAGTGATACTTGACCATTATTTTGTTAGTAACATGGTTGTCCACACATATGCGCTAGTTATCGTCCTTTTTTAGAGTAAGTAAAGTTAGGATTACATAAGGACTCATGCTCTCATGAACCAAGGCTTTATCAAGCAACTTGTTAACTTGTCCTAGCAACTCTTCATGCTCAGTTAGGCTCATATGACAATGTGGCAAGTTAGGCAAACTAGCTCCAGGTACTAAGTCGATATGATGTTGAATATTTCGCCTAGAAGGTAACTCTTTAGGTAATTCATTAAGAGATAAATCAATAAAATCAACAAGTACTTCTTGAACCTTAGTAGGAATATAGTTGCTTCATATTGACCCTTAGCTACCAATGCTACAACAAAACTTGGCTCTTTGACTTGCTTAAAGAAATATGGGCTTGTTATATTGGTGAGTAGAGGCTTATCTTCCTTAGTAACTGATTTTTTTTTTCTGACGATTGAGATTGTGACATCAAAACGATCTTCTTATCAAACCACTAAAAGACGAAAATATTATCTTTACCCTTATAAGTGGCATCAACTACAAAGAACCCTGGATTTCTCCATTCCCTTATCTTGAATCGTATATGTTAGCCAAAGGGTTCTCCTAATTGCGTTTTGATGATAACAAATCATGGTTAAGTTTCTAATTAGTTTGAATTATAAAGAATTTCAAGTGTTAGTTTGGAAACTCATCAAAGAACCCAATGGATGCAAGATCAAGACCATTGGAGGACCTTTAATCATAGGAAACATATGTAAGATGAATGCATGGGTGCACTTAGGATTTTCTTATCTTTTCATGCATCTTTAAAAACTCATTTTATGCATTAAAGTTACATTTCCATCAAAACCCAAGTTTTATCAAATGAACCTTAAGCAAATTGCTTCAAAATTGGAATATTAGTTTACCTAAAGACCTTGCCTATGTGTTAAAAGGGAAAAGAACAAAAAAAAAAAAAAAAAAAAAGGTTTTTGTGCCACAAATGGTGAATTGGTCAAGGCATTGGCCAACCGGCTCAACCGACTAGGGTACTGATCGACCAGTTACACCTTCCCGGTTGAGGTCCGGTCGAGAGACGCAAAAAATCTTCCCTCTCTCCTAGTAGCCTTGCATTCTCGATTGAGGGATATGCCTTCCCAATCAAAGTTTAGTTGAGAATTGGTTGAGGCCTAACGGTCACCTACCATGCATTTATTACCCAATAGTTAGTTAACCGGTTGACTCCAACTCAATCGGTCAAGTCTGCTTTTTGACATTTTTGGCTCTCGAGGCTAGAAACCTATAAATTGAGAGCTTCACTTCATTTATGAGTAAGTGAAAACCTACATTTATTTGTCTACCTACTTTTTCTTGCCTCAAAAGCTCTCATTCTTTCTTTGGTGCATTAAATCTCCATTTGCATATTCCTTAGTGCACCATTGTGATTTATCTTAGAATTTGAGTTGTATTTGAGCCCTTTTTGAGCTAGGTTGAGAGATTTGAATTTGTTATTTGAGTGTTATAAGCTTCAAGTGAGTAAAGACTTGAAGAGATTGTATAAGAGCCCATTGGAGTTGGAATCCAAGTGTAAAGGTGTTAGAAGCTTGGTTGAAGCTTCAAGTATAGTGAAACCCTCACTCGATTAGGAGCTTGAGGAGAGTGGACATAGACAAGAGGTATCGAACCATTATAAAATATGAGTGTGCTTTCTTTAACCTTATCTCTTTATATTTGTGTTTCCTTTGCTTGAATTTGTTGTGTTTGAAAAAGACTTTTTAAAACCCAATTCACCCCCCTCTTGGGTGTTTTCTTTATTAAGATTAACCTTTATTTTCTCAATTGGTATAAGAGCTAGACCTCTTGTTTAAGACCTAACCATAAGAGTAATTGGCTAATTCATCAAGCTCATCTCACAATGAAATTTTTGTAACCAATAGAACTCTATTTTTTACAGAAACCGATAATCCCTATTGGAAAACTAAAATGACCTGGTTTTTACAATCAATCGACTTAGACTTATGAGATGTTATTGAAAATGGCCCAACTTTTCCTTTAAAACTAGTCGATGGAGTTATGGTTCAAAAACCAAACAAGAATGGGATGAGTGTGAAAAAAGAAATTTCCAATTAAATGCTAAAGTCGTTTATACTTTGCAATGTGCTATGGATAGAAATGAACATAATAGAATTTGTCAGTGCAAATCGACTAAAGAAATTTGGAGATTACTTGAAGTGGTTCATGAGGGAACAAATCAAATTAAAGAGCCAAAAACCAATTTACTTGTTCATATTTATGAATTGTTTTTAATGAAAGATAATGAAACTATTGTTGAGATGATTACTAGGTTCACTAACATTGTCAATGGTCTTGAAGCCTTGGGAAAGAGCTACAAGGAATCAGAGAAAGTGATGAAGATTTTGAGGTCACTTCCATCAAAGTGGGATCCAAAGGTCCAACAATTCAAGAAGCCAAAGACTTGACCAAGCTACCTTTGGAGGGGCTTATAAGTTCATTGATGACATATGAGATCAATTTGGAAAAGATGCAACAAGAAGGAGAAGACAAAAAGAAGAAGAACATAACTCTCAAAGCTACAACTAAGGAAGAAGAAGAAGTTGAAGAAGAAAAACAAAGTGAAGAAGATGAAGACTTAGCCCTCATCAAAAGAAATTTCAACAAGTTCATGAGGGGTGAAAAGTTTAGAGGAAGAAGGTTCACATTTAGAAGAGACTCCTTTAAAAAGGAATCTTCATCCCATGGTGACAAGGAGAGATGGTAGGAGAAAAGGGACTTGGTATGCTTCAAGTGCAAGAAATCGGGACACGTTAAATATGATTATCCTCTTTACAAAAGTGAAGTCAAGAGAAGAAAGAAGAAGACAATGATGACCACTTGGAGTGAAAGTGAAAATGAATCCTCCGAATAAGAAAATGAGAAAGAAGTGGCACACATGTACTTCATGGCAATAGATGAACTTGATGTGGTAAACTCTAACATCAGCTATGAAGATATACATGATGCTTTTAAAGAATTGTATGAGGATTTTGAAAAACTTGATTTGAAAAATGTTTTCTCAAAAATAAAGTTCAACAACTTGAAAAAGAACTTGGAGAAGTAAAAAACAAAATTTCAAATGTTGAAGATTCTAAAACTTATCTTGAAAAAGAGAATGAGATTTTAAGAAAGAAAAATGAATGGTTGAAGATTTCAAGTTATGGAAACCCTAGGAGCTATGGGGTATTTATAAGGTTCCCCTACTAGGCTTAAGTGACTTGAGCCCACCAAGGCTTGTGTCACTTAATCTAACCTAAAATGGGTTATAATTGATTAACCACATAGAGTAGTTTAATTAATCAATTAGCCTAGTCCAGAGAACTTGTTTACTATCCCTTGTGCAACCTTGTGTAATAACTAAAATGCCCTTATGCACAAGAATGAACCAAGAGCCAATTCATTCCTTATAAACCGTGTCATCATGGTATATGATCTCAAAGTGGGGACCATTGGGACCCATAGGAATACTAGCTCCCTCATAATCCAATTCTAAAGTTGATTCAACATTCAACTAAAGAGAATCAATTGTAGTCCAGTATTTTATGTAAATAACAACGAGACGAAGCTCGGGATTCGTGACCTACTATCCACTACATGCAGACTCCCTATGAATTGGTGTCCGCAATCTAACCAGGTAGTGTTATCATCTATCAAGATTACCTCTTTAATCCTTGTGTTACTGATCCCACTTATTATGTGATCAATTGACATACTCTAACTCTAAGGACCATATGTCAAATTTCCACTAAAGGAAATGCTATGGCCATAGTCTTCTAATCATATGTCCTTTGAGTCACCCAAGGGGACACATTTCTTAATCCATGAGATATCGTGGTGCCTCTATTGAGAACACTTATTGCCACTAGCCTCCATCAATAATGACCCAATCCATAAGGATATATGACCACTTTAGGGTCTCACCCATAGGTCAAAGCCTCTTGTTAACTTTGGCACAAACTCAATATCCTCTCAAGGTTGAAAGTCCATGCAGTATAGTAGCTTGGTGAATCATGACAATTGATAGCCTTGTGTCATGATTCATCATAGGTCCTGTTCAATGTGCATCACATGCACTAGTACACTTACCATGGGAAAACCATCTCAATAGCCAAGATAAGCCATCCCTCCAATTAGGAGGTAGTGCACTATAGTCTCAGATAGATGACCCAAATCCATGAACCAACTATGGATAACTCATCACTTTATAAAGAACCCATGATTTGGATTTTTTGTGCAACTCCTAATGTACCCAAGTCATGTACAATGTAAATGATGTGGGACATGTATGCTTAAATAACCAATTAATACAAAGGAGATATTTAAGGGAAAAGAAGAAACATAAATAAATAAATTTATAAATGAATCTCAATTTGTTACATCATGTCATGCTTTCTAAGGCTCAATCTTAACAAACTCCCACTATCCCTAAAGCATGCTAGGAACACATTTGACATCTAAGCTATCCCTATGATGATCAAAGACTTTAGTAGACAAAGTCTTCGTAAAGGGATCCACTAGGTTCTCTATAGAAGTGATCTTCTCCAAAGCCTCATCTCCTCTCATTATTGTCTCACGTATCAAGTGATACTTTCTCTCAATATGCTTACCATTTCGGTGGTTTCTTGGTTCTTTAGATTGTGTCATTGCTCCATTGTTGTCTTAAAACAATACCAATGGCGGTACATCTAAGGGCCCTACCCCAAGTCCTAATAGGAATTTTCGAAGCTAAACAACTTCTTTTGTTGCTTCAGAAACAACAATAAACTCAACTGCCATAGTAGAGTTAGCAATATAGGATTGCTTCACACTTTTCCAACTAACAGCCCCACCACCTAGAGTGAACACAAAACCAGAGGTAGACTTGCGAGAGTCTCTATCAGACTAAAAATTTGGGTCCATATACCCAAGGGGTAACAACTCATCGCATTGATACACCAACATATAATCCCTCATTCTCCAAAGATACTTGAATATATGCTTGACCGTCGTCCAATGCTCCAAGCCTGGATTGGACTGATATCTACTCCCTATCCTTACAACAAAGCAAATAGTTGGTTTAGTACATAACATCACATACATAAGGCTATCCATCGAAAAAGCATAAGGTACCGCCTTCATCCGATCTTTCTCCTCAGTCATCTTAGAACACTGATCCTGAGAAAGAGACACTCCATGCTTGAAGGGTAGTAGACCCTTCTTAGAGTCTTGCATCACATACTTGACCAAAAGCTTGTCAATGTAGGTAGTCTGAGACAATGCAATCTTTCTATTCTTGCGATCCCAAAGGATCTTTATTCTAAGAATATCTTGTGCTTCACCCAGATCTTTCATCTGAAAATGAGTAGATAACCATATCTTGACTAATGACAATAACCCTACATCATTCCCAATGAGTATAATGTTATTAACATACAAGACCAAAAACACCACCATGCTTCCCTGCGTCTTCTTGTACACACAAGGCTCATCCTTATTTTGATCAAAATCAAGAGTCTTGATAGCTTGATCAAAACACCTATTCAATGAGCGAGATACTTGCTTTAATCCATAAATGGATTTATGCAACTGGCACACAAGGTGCTCTTGTCTTTTTGCTATGAATCCATCTGGTTGCATCATATAACCGCTTTCTTCAAGATCACCATTCAAGAAAGTTGTCTTAACATTCATTTTCCATATCTCATAATCAAGATGCATTGTAATGGATAAGAGTATTTTGATGGACTTGAGCATGGCTATTGGTGCAAAGGTCTCCTCATAGTTGAAACTGGGTTTCTAACTATAACCTTTTGCTGCCATCCTAGCCTTATATGTCTCAACCTTTTCATCTACCCCTCTTTTCCTTTTGTAGACCCACTTACACCCTATGGGTTTTTATCCCTTAAGGTGCTTCTACAAGATCCCAAACTGCATTAGAATACATAGATTCTAACTCTTCTTCCATAGCTCATTGCTAATAAATAGTATCATCACTGCTCATTGCTTCATCATAATCTGTGGGATCAATCTCATGTTCCTCTGGAATTGCCTCGAAAGACTCTTAAATACATGAAACTATCTAGCTGAATAACAACCCTCCCACTATGACAAGGCATTGGTGTACTAGAACTGACTAGAATGGTAGGCGTATAAACCTTTGGACCCATAGTCTTTTATGCTGATGTGTGAGTGTCTTTAAGTGCTTTTCAATCTATATCACGTCTTACCCTACTACTCATCATATAATTCTCTTCTAGAAATCTGGCCTTTATATTAACAAATACCTTCTAGTCGATCTAACTATAAAAATAATGTCCTCTCGTTCTTTTTGAATAACCTACAAACTGACATACCTTAGACCTTGCTTCCAAAATGTCTACCTTTGGTTTTAGAACGTGTGATGAAAACCCCCAAATGCGAATGTGTTGCAAACTAGGTTTGCGACCTTTCCATATCTTTGTGGTAGTCAAAGGTATCAACTTAAAAGGCACTAGGTTAAGAAAGTAAGCTACATTATCTAAGGCATACCCCCAAAAGGATATAGGAAGCGATAAGAAACTCATCATAGATCTCACCATGTCCATCAATGTTCAATTTCTTCTTTTTGCTACTCTATTTTGTTGTGGAGTTCCAGGTGCACTCAACTGGGATATAATCTCATGCTCCTTGAGGAAAGAATAAAATGGAGTAGACATGTACTCTCCACCTCGATAAGATCAAAGTGTCCTGATATTTTTACCTAATTTTTTTTCGATTCCGCCTTAAATTCAATGAATTTGTACAAGGCATCGGACTTCCTATGCATTAGGTAAACATAACCAAACTTGGAGTAATCATCTGTAAACGTAATGAAATACTCATACCCTCCTTATGCATCATCATCAAAAGGCCCATACATATCAGTATACACTAACACCAAACACTCCTTGGCTCTATATCCTTTAGCAGTAAAGGGCCTCTTGGACATTTGCCTTCTATATAGGATTCACAAACCGAAGATCTTCTGGAATCAAAGAAGGTAAAATTCCAGACTTAACCAGTATTTGGATCTTGTTTAGATTAATATGACCTAAGAGTAAGTACCAAAGTTGTGTTTGATTAGTGCTAGGTTCCTTCCTTTTTATGAGATATTATAATTCTCATTACTTGGAAAAACATATAATGGAAAAACACGATAAAAACTATCTATTAATGATCTCAGCTCCAAGGATCTCCATCTCGTTTAAGAGTCAAATCATACAAATCATATGATCTCTAATGGGAGTTCCTTATGACATCTTAACATTCATAATAGCCTTAAGAGTAGCTTGTTTAACTAGTCTACCCTTGCCACCAAACATCTCATGGAGATTGACAAGAATATCATAAGTTATTGGCATAGACTCAAGCTGATGTTGCAATACATTATCTAAAGACCTAAGTATGATACACTTAGTCTTCTTATCATCCTCTGCCAACTATGATAATTGTTCTTCTCCTCCTAAGTTAAATGTTCATTAGGAGTAGAAGGAGCAATTTCCTAAGTTACCCACTTTAGTTCCTCTGAAGTGAGTACTATGTCTAGATTCATTTTCTAATCCATATAGTTTGGTTCAATCTACTTATTAATAGTGAGAATGAGATTAATTGAATGATAAGACATGATATCTATAACAGAAATAAAACCATGTATTAATTAATTGAGCATACATAACAAGTTGGTAATTAATTTAGCAAAAAAGTAGTGTTCTCAAACTACATATCCTTTTGTAAGCTATCTTAGTATCATAAGGATCAAGCTTACGTGGGGCATGCCATGACCTTATTACTAGTTAAAGCCCTATCAGATTGATCTTTTTGTCTTAACCATAAAGGTAACTAAAGAGAAGATCAACATATCTTTTAATTTTGCTCATAGACTATGCAAGTAGGATCGTGTGGGGTGATTCGACCACCTCATATCCAATATTAATTGTATAACCATTATCCTTAAGCTATCAATGTCACCAAGTAAGGAACCCCACTGTGGGAGTGGTTGGTCCCACTACATACATGTCAAGTATTGTCTATAAGGAGAGTTTATGTCCCTTGATTCTTAGGGCCCAACCTACCATGGGGGTGGTGATGAACCCAAATCAAGGTAGGCTTAACAATGCAGCCCATGGGCTTTGCTAAGGCCCTCTCCCACTTAATCTTTTAGTAATTTTGGTAACCACTCTTAAAATAAATTCTCTATCATGAGATTTTCCAAATTTGTTATTTACTTCTTGAATTGAGACTCCTATGCTAAAAGAATTGCTCTCTTATTTCTTATCGTTGAACTATCCAAACAGAACGGTTTGCTCCTTCTCTATGGGGGAGGAGAGCCCAGAGGACTAACTGTAGGTATAGTTTTCCTTCTCTCACTGAGAAAGAACAGGAAAACCTCCTAACATTGGAGAAAAAAAAAACTTCCCATGAAAATTTATTTTCTTAAGAAAAATCCAAAAACTATTTTAATTTATTTTATTTGGAAAAATATCTTGGTAAGCTATCTTAATCATGAATTATCTATCATATATTTTCCAAAAATAATTTATTTCCTTAAATTAGAATCTTGTGTTAAATAGGAAACATTTGATTTCATAAAGACCTGGAAAAATAAAATTTCTTCCTTAAAATAAAAAAATTCTTAGAGACCTAAAATCTAAAAAGATTTATTTTGAAAGAAAAAAAAAAATCTCTAAGAGTTTAATTTTGAAAATGAAGTCGGTTCTTTATTTATTTCCAACTTGTCTTTTCCTAAAATAACAAATTTCCTAATACCCAACACATTCCAATTTAGTAAATTATATAAAACGAGGAAAAACATATGAAAATTCATTTACTTAAGAATACCAAAATATATTCTGTGCCAAAAAAAAGAGCATAAAATACATAAAAGGAAATTAAATAAATAAGTCCCATGACCTTAGGGATCCTGTTGCAAATTAGGCAATTAAAAATTGGATAAAATCCAAATTACCAAAATAGCTCTACAACCAAAGATAGGTTAGTGAAAAAGGAAAAACTCATCAGGCTCAAATGCCATAAAAAAAATCCCAAAAAAGGCCCAAAATTTGAGTCCAAACTACCAAAAACAATTTGGCCTGAACTCAATCCCATAACTACATACCCTTTTGCACAACCTTGCTTCAATCAGCCATATCTCCGCCGTTTCAACTCCGAATTGCAATCCGTTTAAAGCATTGGATCCATGACTTCCTAAGCTTAAAAACCATATGTTGTTTCCCCAAATATATTATGGGAGTTATCCCCAATTTTGAGTTGAAATCAGCGTCATTGTGCTACTAGGCTCTTTGCGCAACCTTACTTCAATTGGCTATATCTCCCCCATTTCAACTCCAAATTGCGATCTGTTTGAAGCGTTGGAATCCTGACTTCCTAAGCTTCAAAATCATAGGTGGTTTGCTGAAATAAACTTACAGTAATAATCCCAATGTTATGTTAAATATGACATAACTATGTTTCTAGGGATTTCAAATCAAGAACTTCCAAGAACCTTTCTTTTTCCTTAAATCACCATAGGTTCTCATGAAAGAAACTTCAAGAAGCCTTTTTCTCTTGGGTCACCATAGATGGATACAAATATATATCAACTAAAAAAATTCTATGCTCATTTAATGGAGCTTACAACCCATCTAGTGAAAAAGAAAGATTTTTACAATCAAATAAAAATCACATACCCCTTACAGGGTGTACAACCCAATCTAAAGAAAACAAATAATCCAATCACAATTATGATCATCGTATATTTAACAATAACCATCATACATTCATCTTTGGGGCCATGGGATGAAAAACATACCTTGCAAAATAGAGTTAGCACACCTTAGAGAAGATCTAACATGTAAAATCCTATCCTAGGGCTCTGATACCAGTTGCTAGGAACACGTGACTATAGGGAGAAAATGGCAAGTCCTAGAAACCCTAACCCCTAAAGGGGTATTTATAGGCTTCTTATTGGGCTTAAGTGACTTAAGCCCACCATGGGCTTGGGTTACTTAATCTAGCCCAAAAAGGTTGCTAATTGATTAATTAACCATACAAGGCCCTAATTAATTAATTAGCCTAGTCTAGAGTATCATTCACTTATCCCTGTACAACCTTGCACAATTACCAAAATGTCCTTATACACAAAATTGAACTATCCAACTCTCATAAACCATTCCATCAAGGAATATTAGTTCAAAGCAGAGACCATTGAGACTCATAGGAGTACTAGCTAACTCAAAATCAAATTATGAAATTGACTCAACATCCCTCTATAAAGAGTCAACAGCACTCCAATACCCTATGTATATTATAATGAGACACCAAGTGCTCAGGTCCATGACTTACTATCCACTGCATGCAGATTCCCCATAAACTAGTGTTTGTAATCTAACAAGATAGTACTATCACTTATGAAGATTACCTCTCAAATCCTTGTGTTATAGATTCAATTTATTATGTTATCAACTGACATACTCTAACTGCAAGGAGTATATGTCAAATTCTAGTAAAGGAATTACTGTGGCCACAGGTTTCATGATCACATTTCCTTTGGATCACCAAAGAGAACACATTGTTTGAATCCCATGAGATATCATGGTGCCTCTATTGAGAATATCTATTGCCACCAGCCTCCATCAATAGTGACCAAATCCATAGGGATATATGACCACATTAAGGTCTCACCCATAGGTTAAATCCTTTTGTTGATTTTGGCATAACCTCAATATCCTCTCGAGGTTAAGAGTCCATGTAGTATAGTAGCTTGGTGAATCATGAAAATTGATAGTCTTGCGTCATGATTCACTATAAGTCATGTCTAGTATGCATCACATACATTAGTGCACTCACCATGGGAAACCCATCCCTAACAATTAAGACAAGCCATCCCTCCAATTAGGAGGCAGTGCACTGTCTCTATTAGATTGCCCAAATCCATGAACCGATCGTGAACAACTTATTTACTTGCAAGGAACCCATGACTTGTATCTTCTGTGAAACTCCTGATGCACTCAAGTCATGTATAATGTAAGAGACATGAGTTGAATGTTTAAATCAATGTCAATACACCAAAATAATAGCAAAGGGACAGTTAAGTTTAACTTTGTTACATAATGTCTTGCTTTTAAGGGCCTAATCCTAACAATCACTACCAAACATAGACTAAATGAAACATTAGAGACATATAAGGCGAGATTGGTAACTAAGGGTTATACATAGACTCATGGATAAATTACTAGGAAACTTTTGCTCCAGTGGCAAAGATGAATATTGTTCATATTTTTTTTATCTCTAGTTACTAATTTTGATTGGCCCTTGCAGCAATTTGATGTAAAGAATGTTTTCTTGCATAGGAATTGGGAGGAAGAGGTTTATATGGAACTACCAGTAGGATTTATGGAAGACTTTATGAGAAATAAAGTTTGCAAACTGAACAAAGATCTTTATGGTCTCAAATAATAGCTTAGGGCTTGGTTTGAGAGATTTTCTAAAGCAATGAAAAATATGGGTTATAGTCAAAGCTAAGAGGATCACACTCGACATTCAAAACAAGGAAGGATAACAATTCTCATAGTATATGTTGATGACATTATGCTAACATGAGATGATTTGGAGGAAATGGAGAAACTAAAGAAGAAACATTCTTTTAGAAATAGGAATCGATGTTGCACATTCAAATGATGGAGTAGTTATTTCACAGTGGAAATATACACTTAACCTTCTTTTAGAAATAGGAATGTTGGGATATAAACTAGCAGACACCTTGATTAAGCCAAATCACAAACTTGATGGAGATAAAGATGTGTCAATAGATAGATAGAAATATCGGTGACTAGTAGGGAAGTTGATCTACTTATCGCATAATAGACTGAATATAGCTTATGTAGTGAGTCAATTCATGCATAATCCTAAGGACATACATATAGAAGCAATATTCAGAATTCTTCATTTTTTAAAATCAACACCAAGCAATGGTATTTAATTTCGAAAGATAAAAGGAATCAAACTTGAAGCATATAATGATGTCAATTGGGCTGGATAGTTATAGATTGAAGATCAACCTCTGGTTATTGTAGGTTCTTAGGAGGTAACTTGGTAACTTGGAGGAGTAAAAAGCAGTCAATGGTAGCAAGTCAGCCATTAACATAGCTCATAATCCAGTTCAACATAATTGCATTATATATGTAAAGGTGGATCAACATTTCATTAAAGAAAAATTGGATAGTGGGCTAGTTTGCGTTCCTTACATTTCCACAAAAAAACCAATTAGTTGATATATTGACCAAGGAACTAACAACATATTTTTTTCTATAACATCACAAACAAGCCGGGGATGAAGAACATTTATTCACCAACTTGAGGAGAAGTGTTGGAAAATATGAATAGCCTGTACAAAGACTTTCCAGCTAGGAAATATTTTTGAATTTAGTTTTTCTTTATTAGTTTAGTTGACTAATTCTTTTTTGTAAATAGAGATATCTTAGGCTAGAAATAAGCTCCTTCATTTTTTTTTTCATTTTGGACCCTTTACAATTTGTAAATATATGGTGTAATTCTATTGAAATAATATAAGAGAAAAATTCTCAAAAATCCCAAATTTAACCATTACAATAACCCTTTAAATAATGTTTCTAATGCAAAAATAAAGGAAATAACTGAAATAGGAAACTAGAGAAAGGAAATGAAGATAATTGGAAATTAGGAAAACTAGGAAATCAATCTTAAACAAAATAGTAAAGCAAACAAAAACTATTGATGAACTTAAATTAGGAAACTAATGATGATTGTTTGTTGTATCATATTATTTTCATAATAAAATATAAAAGTAATAATCATATTATGTTATTAAGGTTTAATATATCATAATAGACTATACAAATTATATATAGATATAATTATGTTATATATATATATATATATATATATATATATATATATATATATATATATATATATATATATATTAAAGTTATGTATAAAATATATTAATATGATAATATATTATAAATATGTTATCATTTTCCTTTGACCTTCGAAAAATATCGAAAAAAGCAAAGGCTAATGGTTGAGCCAGCCATTGATGATCTCTTAGCTTAATCAAAATTTGAGCAAAATCTCCACGAACTGATTTTGAAAAAACTCTTAGGCATTGCATGTGAAGAGATTGACATTTTTGGATTAAGTATAGTTTGGGAATGTCAAATTTGCGATAAATACTTTAGAAATCTGGCAGGACAATTAGGAAGAGAGATAGAATTAGAATGGAAAAAACTAGAAAACTCTCCAAGATTAGTAACAGGCCCTAGAATTGTATATACATATATGATAGTTAGAGAAAAATGTGCTCAAATAGAAATTCAAAGAACACTCAAAAAGCAAGACTTTGGCTTTTGTAAAAAGGTTATATACACTCCATACGAATGTAGAGAGTCTATAGAAAGCAAAAAGAAATACAAAAATCTTTCCCAAACTCAAAAACATGCAAAAAGAAATAGAAACTCTCAAAAATATTTTAGGAGTAGAACCCCTAGAAGAAGAAAATTCATCCGAGAAAGCATTTCATATAAAAAGGGACATAAATCTAAACCTCATCAGTTTAGAAAACCTTCTCATACAAAATGCTCTTGTTTCATTTGTGGTGATCCAAAGCACTTTGCAAATAAGTGTCCTAAAAAATTTTCTCATGAGAACATTGACATAATCAACTTAATAGAAGGACTTGATGACGATATAGTTAGCCTCATTGACAATGAAGTCTATGAAGTCTATAACATTTTCTCTTAACACAATCTCTAAATCAGACTTTTCTGAAGAAAACTCTTTAGATGAAGAACTGATATTTATTCTTGTAGAATAAAAATCTCAAGATTGAGAACATTAACGGAGACATGGAGAAGGATATAATAATATCATATGCTACTTATGTCAAAGATTCCCAACTAAACATCTACACCATAGATGTGTTAATTGCGATCGAGAAATATGTACCTTTTGCCTTAAAGAAAACTTTGATGCAACGATTGACATCAAAGAACCAAAAACTTCCAAAAGAAGTAACTCTAGCCTAGAATTAGAAGTTTAGAAACTTCAATTTGAAATAGAAAAGTTAGAACATATAATTGAAAAAATGGTGTGGGAACATCATAAAAAACTTGATATTCTTTACCAAAAAATCAATTTCTTATTTGGATCATGGAAAAAACAAAGGGAAAGACATTATTATAAGAGAAGAATCTTCTTTAAATGAAGATGACAATGAGTATCAACGTATTCATATGTCATCAGAAGTAAATGATGTTAATCAACATATCCCTATTAACATCCCTGTACCTTCTATTTCTCTTTTAGAAGTCATTTGTAAAATTAAGCTTCAAAACAGAGAAATCATTTCTCTAAAAGGAATAGTAGATAAAGGAAGTACAAAGTCTCATTTAGACATTTCTTATGTTCCAAAGGAATGCAAGAGTGCCTTAGCTACAAGACAAAGTGCCTCTACTATGACTTTTGCTCAACTTCATTTTGATGAATGCCTTAGAGATGCATATATCTCTTTTCTCTCATCCGATGATAGAGAAGAATGGTATCCATTGCCACAAACATGGCTCTCCTCTGTCAATCACAGGTACGAGTTTCTCATTGGCTTGAATTTTATTCGTGCCAATTTTTGGGGACTCATCATGACCTTTGATTATATTTCTTTCTTCAAACGAGTCATTACTACTCCCATCGAGTACTTGATTAGTAAAAAATTTACATCAGAGTTGTCATGTAAGCGTGGTGGAACCCATCGTTTTCTAGATATTTTTGCACCTATTGTTGAAAATATCCTTGATGAAACCTTCAATATTATAAAAAAAATTGATGACCCTCATTATTTAGGCCTGTCTTATATATTAGATCATATTCTAATATTGACACTAACCTAAGCACCTTTATTGACGATTATGAAATCCCATCTGATTTCATTAATGTTGAAATGATTTGTAGTATTTCTAAAAAGCCTACTTTGTCTTTCCAAAAGAAAGAAAAGCTTGTAGGTTAATAAGAATAGCAGAAGAAATTCAACTCTTGGGTGAAAAACCTTTATTCTACTAGAAAATAAATAATTATTGAGCAAATGATTTTGCTCTTGCTCTTTATGATTCTAGATTCACAAATCCAGAATAATCAATTATTGAATACATGGAGGTTGATATGAATCAAAATGGTCAAATTATTTCTTTTGTTCTTGATTATTTGATAGAAACCAAAATTTTCTTTTCAAATATTAAAATTGCAATCAAATCTCGTGGATATGAAATGAAGAAAGGAACAAATAACCTTTTGGTTCATACAGGATTTATTGGCAAATTAAGCAATAATAGCACTACTAATTTCATAATAGAAGAAGGAGATCAAATTTCCACTTTAGCTTCCAAAGGTAATAAAACTATTCCTGCAAAATAGTTCTCATAAGAACTAAATGCTGGATTAGACTAGGAAATAGGTTCTTTTTTAGAAAATCAAATTCTTGTGCCCTAAAATTTTGTCATGTATAAACAAAACAATGGTAATGTTAATGTCAAATTCACTAATTATACCAAACAAGGTAGTTCTAGTAATCAAAGTTTACTAGACGGTGAACTAGAAGAAGTCTTTATGGCGTTAACTTCTTCATTCGACCTTGATGATATCAAAAAGTTGCTTGATAAAGAGTTTGAGAGACTCTCTGTGTATATTTTTCAAAATTTGAGAAAAACCGCTTGGAAAAAACTTCTTTTTTTATGTTATTTTCAAAGGAATCCATCCTGGTATATATCTCAAATGGGCAAAAGTTTTAAATCAAATAAAAAAATTTCAAAAATCCTATCTATAAGGGATATAACAGTTTGAAAGCAACTTTGGAAGATTCAAAATATTCCCTAAAAGCTGAAAATATCTTTATATCTACTCTTATTCTTGTAAAACAAGATGATTGTGAGATTATTTAAAAATTCAAAAAAAGAAAAAATCTATTATCTTCTAGTTTCGTCAAAATAAAGACTACAAATAAAGGCAAGACGACTATCTTTGAAGAAGACTTTCCTCTGACCTTCAAAAAAGATCAGAAAAAGAAAAGGCTAATGGTTGAGCCAACCATTGATGATCTCTTAGCTTAATCAAAATTTGAGCAAAGTCTCCACGAAATGATTTTCAAAAAAAACTCTCAGACATTACTTGTGAAGGGATCAACATTCTTGGATTAAGTATAGTTTGGGAATGTCAGTATTGTTTTAACACACCCTATCGAAACAAATACTCCTTTTGTAAATATATCCCTTTAGAAAAAATGGGTTATCAATGTCAACTCAGATATTCTATCTCACATGCTACTATCTGTTGACATCTTAGATCTAAGTAATGGAAGCAATACCAATTTTTAAAAAATTGATCTTTTACGGTTAAAGTACTAACCTTTAGGTTTGGATGTTCCCAAACCTTAAATTCCAAGTGTTGAAGATGACCTTGAAGTTGTTGGAAGCCTTGTAAACCCACGATCTTCCGTTCGATGACTTATCCTTGTTCTTGGCACACTTCTAATGGGTAGAAAAAGAGGGTGAAGGTTATGGCTCTCTTTCTCTCTAGATGGTGGAAGACAAGAGTTATGGAAACCATAACCCCTAGGGAGTATTTATAGGTTTCTTAACTAGGCTTAAGTGACTTGAGCCCATATGGGCTTGGGTCACTTAATCTAGCCCTAAATGGGTCCTAATTGATTAATTAACTCAATAGGGCTTACTAATTAATCAATTAGCCTTCCAGACACATTGTTCACTTATCTCTATGAAACCTTGCATAATTACCAAAACACTCTTATGCATAAAAGTGAACCTAAAGCCAATCTGACCCTCATAATCCATGTTAACAAGGTATATGAGCTTAGAATGGGGACCATTAGGACCCATAGGAGTATTGGCTCCCTCATAATCCAATTCTAAAGTTGATTCAATATCCCACTATAGATAATCAACTGAACTTCAGTATCCTATGTAAAGAACAAGACACTAAGTGCTTGGGTCTATGACCTACTATCCATTGTATGCAAACTCCCCATGAATTGGTGTCTGTAATCTAATAAGGTAGTGTTATCACCTATCCAGATTACCTCTCTAATCCTTGAGTTACAAATCCCACTTATCATGTGATCAACTGACATACTCTAGTTCCAAGGAGCATATGTCAAATTCCACTAAAGGAATTACTATGACCATAGATTTCATGATCACATGTCCTTTAGAACACCCAAGGGGACACACTGTCTCAATCCCATGAGATATCATGGTGCCTATATTGAGAATTCCTGTTGCCACCGGTCTCCATCGACAGTGATTCAATCCATAAGGATATATGATCACTTTAAGGTCTCACCCAAAGATCAAAGCCTCTGATTGATTTTGGCACAAACTAAATATCCTCTCAAGGTTAAGAGTCTATGCAGTATAGTAGCTTAGTGAATCATGATAATTGATAGCCTTGCATTGTGATTCAACGTAGCTCCTGTCCAATGTGCATCACATACACTAGTGCACTCACCATGGGCAATCCATCTCGACGGCCAAGACAAGCCATCCCTCCAATTAGGAGGTGGTGCACTACAATCTTTACTGTCTTGATCGGTTTGCATCTTTCTTAATTTTCAATAAAAATTATGGTTTTGAGTAAGACACGAATCCAGGCTTGTGGTTCCAAACAAATGGGATAATTCTAGGCTAGATTTGTGTATATCAATTGGGGAATTGGTGAAACCCCTACATAAAAATCATTTTTTTTCAAAACTCATCTTTACTGCCACCTTTGCCACTTGTTAAAATCGTATCTATCTATTTTTCAGGAATTATATACAAGATGTGTATGATAATTGATGATTTTGTATACTTTGATTATTTTTGCTATACTAATTAGATAACAAGCATGCTAGGATTTCTTTATTTTATTATTATTTAACCCCTCATGTCTCATGGAAGTGCATTATAAGTTATCCATGCGATTCAAGTACGCCCTCTATCACCCACCTTCTAAATTCTGTGAATATGCTTGTCACTGTAAACTGCACCTATATTTGATAGTGCTTGGGTGTCTTGATATATTGTTTTATTGTTCGATTATTTATGATAAAGCGCATGCTAGATGATATATTATTTGAACTAACTTTGATGTCTTGTGATAGCGCTTAAGAAGCAGTCCAGGTACGCACCCTAAATCTTCATTATGATTTGTGATTGGTTTTCTTGTCTAGCATGTTATTTTTGGAAATCACGTTAGTCTATCTAAGTACCCTCAATCAACCAATTAATTGCCACATTCCCCTCAACTTAGTCAGTAGAGACCTCTTTAGGGCTTAGAGGGGTGCCACCTCTTAGAGATACCCTCTCAATAGGTAACCTAATCATTGGACCTAGACTCAGGTTTTTCAAAGACACGCTTTTCCAAAAACTATGGAGTCACATCTTTAGGGTTTTCTTTCTTATTTTGTTTTCCTTTAAAACAATAATAAAAAAAATAAGTGGCGAATCTGATTTTCCAAAACTAATTTTTCATTTAATAAAAGCGAGTCTCGCTGATCGAGTGGGGACGCACGTGAAAAATGCGAGTCCACACAAAGGGATTTTTAGCGGAAAATGACTAGATGTCTGTAGTAGAATAGTTTGAATTTCAATTTTAGAAACATAAAAATTAGTTTGAAAAACAAGCTATTTTTATTTAAAATTGCGAAGAAAGTAAGATTTTTTTTAAAAAAAAACCTCTTTAACACGAGAAAGGATTCGGAGATAAAGTAAGAAGAGAATGATAAGGATAAACATAAACCTTCATTTATGCTAAAGGCTATGTCAGAATAGCTAAGTAAGAAATACATCTCTTTATATATATATATATATATATATATCTTTTGCATCTTTGTTTTGGTAGTAAATTTATGATTCTCACCCCCTGATGTAATTTCTCGTCTAAATAGTTGCTCACTTGAAAGCTTTCTAGAATATATTGATCAACTTTTAATTAAAGAATATTATCAATGATTAAAATTATCCAAATATGTCTCAAAATATCCCTAAATATTTTAGCTTAATTAAAGAACAATATTTACAAAGAATAAGGAAAACTATCCAAATATGTTTTCCTTAACCTCTATAAATAATGGGTTTCTTTAGCTCTCAAAAATACATTGGAAGATATAGGAAGACTTTCATATTTGATAAGAGTTGAAGAAAAATCGTTCTTCAAAGACCAAGTTCAAATATTTGAAGAGCAAGTTTGAAGATTCAAAGATTAAGTTTGAAACTTCAAAGATCGAACAAGGTGTTTTCAATATGAAATTAAGCATTCATGCTCTTGCTGAACATGAGCTATGCCAGAGTCCAATTACAACCTAAGACATGCCAAGGTCTAGGCCCGAGTTAAAGGCAAACCAAAGTCCAAGTCTATTCCAAGACATGCCAAAGTCTAAGTTTGATGTAAAACACACCAAAATTTAAGCTTGACCTAGGACATGCTAAAGTCCATGTTTAAGTTGAAGACACAACAAAGTCCAAGCTTGGGCCTAAAACATACATAAGTTCAAGTTTAAGTTGAAGAAACGTCAAAGTCTAAGCCTAGGTCAAGACATGGTAAGGTTTAAACCAAGCTAAATCCCAAGTTAAATTTTTTATAAGAAGGATTAGAGGACAAACTAGTGGTGTATCTCTTTTAAAAAAGAAAAAAAAGAAAAAAGATTACTCAACTAGCTTGAGCTCTCAAGGGCTTCCTCAAGATGCTTAAGCACTGTTGGAAAATTTGATTCAAGCAAAGAAAGGGAATAATTGAAAAGGAAAAAGGGAAGAGGATTTGATATTGAAATAGGAAAGACATATTGATGAGGGATTACAAAAGGGAAGGTTAGGTTGATGCATGAGCGATTAAAATGGGAAGGTTGGTAATCTGGATAAGGAAAGTTTGAGTGATAAGAAAAATGAAAGTTTGAGGTTGATTAAAGGATAAGAAATGAAAAAGATGTAAATTTTGAAACAAATTGGAATTCAAATGGAAGAAGGGGATGAAGTATAAAAAGATCAAAAAAAGACTTTAAAAAAAAATAAAAAGTGAAATAGAAAAGAAAGAAGGAAAGGAGAAGGGCAAGGAAAATAAGAAAAGAGACTTACTTTAAGGTTTCAAGGAGGAGATAGAGCAGACAAAAGAGAAAGTAGCTGCTACACTCTGAACTCCCATATCATTGCCATTAAATTGAAAGATCTATCTTCATTCATATCATTGGTAAGTGTCTTGACATCTTGAATTTCAATTATGACCATCTTCCTTCTTATTAGAATGTTAAGCTTGAAACATGAAATCCATGCCATGAATGGATTTAATAGTTGAGTAATTTGATTGCTTTCATTTTTGTGGATGATGTTCAAATTATCATGTGTTCTAGTCCAAATAAATGAAGAGAAAATAAAAATTAGATTGATTTTAAACTCCTAAGCGAGGATTTTGCGAAAGTAGAAAAAAATGACATGTTCATTTTGGGATTGATGATTAGAGATGAAATTATGGTTTTCCATTATTTAAGACCGATGAAAATGGGATAATGCTTTAGACCTTGAATGGTACAAATCGATTGACTCCTCATTTTCACTATAAATTTAGTATTGGGTTAAGATCGCATGGCCAAGACATTATAAGCCTTCAAATCTTGATTTTTCAAACCAAAGATAGATATTTAATTAGGTTTGATTAGTTACGAATAAAAAAAAATTTATAACAAAATATTCTAGAAAAATGGATAAAAAAGCAAAAGAAAGAATCAGTTTTCAGCCTCAGTGGTCATTGGACCCAAAGAGGGTGGTCAAGCTTCGTAGGCCGCTCAATTGCCTTCTAACAGCAAGCCCCTTCAATCTCCATTTCCCATGCTCATCCTTTGCATCTCTTTTTCCATTATTTTGAGTGATAAAGTGTGACTCCTTAAGGTGTATTTGGACTTGCTTTTGTCATGAAATGAAAGAGAAAAAATTGTACCATTTACTTGTATAGCTTCCATGAAAATCAATTAATTCAACTCCATCACTCTACTCATTTATTCACATGATTTACCATGCTCTTTAGTCGCTATGCTTATCTTGTACATAATTTCAACGAGGTGTCCATCAAATAATTAATTGAAAATAATGTTTCTCCCCGTTCATTAATAGAGACCAAGTTGAATTAAGCCTAGAGAAGTGTTTTTATGACTTCCCAATAAATAACTTGACCCCCAAACTTGATCTAGGCTTTGCAACCATTGCCTTTTTGTTTGTTTGTTTGTTTTTTTTTTTGTTTCTAGGAGTTATCATGGTTTTAATTTTCTTATTTTGTTTTTTTTCTATTTAAAAATGAAATAAAATAAACAAAGACTCTAAAATTTTATCAATATAAAAAAGAGTTTTTCAAATAAAAAGAAATTCAACCATCGATGTTGCACTTAAAAAAATATGGGTTCATATTCCCTTTTTTTGGTCATTTTCTATCATTTCTCTTTAATTATTTTTATTATTTTTTCTATTTCTTTTTTTCTATTACTTTAATAATTATATTTTTGGTAATATTTTATTGATATATTTACTTAAAATATGATTTTTATCAAATTATTATTATTATTAGAATAATATAACACTATATTATAATAAGTAACACTAGTCAATAATTATAATGTAAATAATCCTAGCTACTACTTATAATGATCATATTATAAGCATTAACCTAAATAATAATAATAATAATAATAATAATAATAATAACAAGAAAATAAATAAGCTAAGAAAAGGAAAAAGACAAGCGAATGATAAAAAAAAAAAAACAAGAAAGTGAATAAGTTGAGAAACGGAAAAGGACAAGCTAATAATAGAAAAAATTAAAATAAAATAATTTATTTATTTATTTATTTATTTCATATAAAATTTATAATATGATGATTAAAATTATTAACTATTACTATTTATAAGAAGAAGAAGAAGAAGAAATTGAGAAAAAAATAAATTGATAGACTAATATTACAAAAATTTTAAAATAAAAAATATATATATAAAAAGGAAAAGAGTAAGGATAGTTTTGCCTTTTCATCTAGTATGGACTTCTTGTTAAATTTAAAAAATGGGAATCCTTTATACTAATTATATTCATTTCCATACCCTGTGCAAAGCCAGGCAAGGAAAGACTATCTAATACCTAATGCTAGGACTTTCCTTTTCAGGTGTTGCTGATAGTCTTGACTAGGGGATGGCTCAGTACATAGTAAAATTAGCACATTGAATCATGATTTCAAGGATCATACATTTATTTTAGTTGATGCTTTTATTTTAGTTTTCTATTTGATATAGTTTTTGACATCATTACACCTTACTTCTCCTCCAAAATGATAATATTAACACCACTCAAGTCCTTAGCCCAATGAAACTCAAGGCCCAATCATAAATTCATGCCCAAGCCTTTCTCACAACCCAACGTGGTGTCTAATGTAGGTATTAATAGATACTGTATGTTTGATGGAGTTTAAAATGTGTTAACAATTTTTGGAATAGCCTTGTCAATCAAGATCTTTGAGATCGAATAATTGTATTGATGATTTATTTTAGTTTTTTAGGTAATGCATATTTTTTAATGGATGATTTGTTTACATCCATTAAGTATGTTCATAACAGTTCATGAATTTGACTAGCTTAGTAATGACTATAGTACATCACATCTCTAATTGGTGGGGTGACTTATCTTGGTTATTAGAGCGAGACTCTAAAGTGGATGTATTAGTATACATCCGTTGCACATTGAATAAGATCTATGAAGATAATGTCCCTTATGTTATCAGGTTGACATATTAAATATCAAAGCTTCTACCTTGCATAAATTCTTAACCCTCAGAGATATTCAAGCTAATACTTGAATTGGTAGTTACTTTGAGTTACAATTGAGTGAGATCCTTTTGTAGTTATGTATATGCTCATGATCTTTGGTTATTGCTTCATTCACATGTAGTGAGATTATACACAAAATGGGCATCATGATATCCTAATGGGATAGTAATTTCCCCTTTGAGTAATCCTAGAGTGTATGACCAAAGTTGAATCCTTGGTTAAGTAATTTCATTAAGTTGGAATTACTTGCATTGCTAGTCACTTTCAAGTTACAATCGAGTGAGATCCTTTTGTAGTTATATACATGCTCATTATCTTGAGTTATTGCTTCATTCACATCTAGTGAGATTATACTCAAAATGAGCATCATGATATCGTAATGGAATAGTAATATCCTTTTTGAATAATTCTAAAGTGTATGATCAAAGTTGAATCCTTGGTCAAGTAATTTCATTAAGTTGGAATTGATATTAATATCCTTACAGGATACTGAATTATGAATGGTCATAACAAAGTTGGATTCGTAACTCAAAGGAATAAGATATAATTTAATTGGATGATATTTTAATTCTAATTAAATTATGTATATCAGTTTATGGGAAATAAGTGCAAGGATAATAGAATACAGGACAAGCTTTATTTAGCTTCTTTTAATTTTCCTAAATTAGTGGAGTTCAATCAATCTTTTTTAGTAGAAAAAATTATTAATTTATAGAATCATGAGTGATTAATTCCATAGGAGCCACACACTTTTAGGTCCCAATCATCCCACTCTAACTATCAATAGTTTGTGCATTTTTAGAAGAAACAATGGATGAGAGGTGGGTGTGCCTTGTGGTCTATGGTGTATTTAGAAGAGGTGGGTGCTGAAATTAATAGGTGAATTTAACACCTTGAGGGTATTTCAATTTTTTTGTATCAAAACTAAATTTCTTTTAGAGACTAAATTTTTGGATATGTTCCAAAAATTTAACACCTTTCTTCTTCTTCTCATCATTTAATTTTAAACATTACCCATACCAATCAAGCATAAGATGTTAGTAAAATCATTGTGGAAGATTAAAGGGTGTTGAGGCATTCATAATAAAAAAATAAAATAAAACTAAAAGTATGAAAAATCCAATCTTTCTCTATGCATGTTATAAATCTTTTAAAAGCTTTCACGAAACCCTTATACAAGGAAAACTAACAACAATAACTCATGTATTACATATAATTTATTATTACTTATATAAATATATTATACAACTATAATTTGTCATTTTAATGCTATTGTACTATATATAATATTAAACATGTATAGCTTAATGACATATATGTTGTAACAAATTATAATAATTGTCTAATATATTAGTATTAGTATTATTATAATTAAACGAGGAGAGTTGATATCTCACACAATTAAGAATTTAATTGATTGTGTCTTCTCCATGCTATAAACACAAGAACTTCTTGAGTGATCGATCATACATATGCATGCTTGATTTTAAAGTGTGTGAAATGCAATTCTAGCTAATCAAAATCAAAACATGATTTTGTATTTGATATTTCAATCATTGCTATAATAAAAGCCACTAACATGGTGAAAAATTATTTTAGAATTCCTATATTATACCAAAGATGATGAGTTATACTTCCTTGAATTGTTTTTCTAATGATCTATTATTTGATATATTATACCAAAAATGATAATTGAAAATTAAAATAAAAGATAGGGAAACTTTTAACCCATATCAATCATTCACCACTAGAAAAATGGGTGACTATCACCGCTATCACTGCATTTCTTTTTGTCATGGAAACCAATAGTAGTTGATTTCATAAACATTGTTCAAACTAAAAATATCTAATTATACACAAAATATGGGAAAAACTAGGAAAGAGTGTCACATGTAAAATAATAACAAGAATATATACATTCTTCAATAAAGTTGAACCATCTTTGACGCCAATATGGGTCCATGTAAAAGAAGGTAGCAAATCCTAATAAGATCATGATATATGATGTAGTAAAACTTGCAATGAAAACAACATCTATATCATACCATTTTCCCTCACTTTCTTTGCAAGGTTGTGATGGTAAGTATGGTGACTCAATACTTGTGTTGCATTTCCTCTTTAACATTGGCCCACAAAGAAAAGGATTATCTTCATAACTGCTTTCACCAAATGTCCCAAACTGTGCCTTCATATCTAGAACTCTACCGGAGAGATTGTTATGAGCCACACTGAAAACTTCTAAAAAAGTTAGTCCAATCAATTGAGGAGGAATTTCTCCACTCAATTGATTATTAGAAAGGTCTAAGCTCTCTATTTGAGAAAGATTGGAGAAACTATTTGGAATGGAGCCTTTCAATTGATTATGAGACAAGTTCAATGCAAGAATCCAACTTAACATTCCAAGTTCATAAGGTATGTTACCTGTTAAGTTGTTACATGACAAGTCCAATCCAGAAATGAAATCAAGGATGCCACCTTTGTAGGAGACATGCCTGTTCTTGATGACAAACTCAACTTCATCTTTTTGTTCATATACAAAATTTGAGTACCCCCAATATTTCACCAAGTAACCTGCATATACAGGACGAGACCCTTCATACCCAGAATCACGGATCCGTGCAAACAAGTCCTCCTTTTTCATCTCCCCAAATGGGATATGGCCAAAGCATCTAGGAATTGGCCCTGAAAAAGAGTTGTTTGAAAGATCCATCAAGCTTATTTCAGTCAAATGACAAAGATGATTGGGAATGAAACCATTGAAAAGGTTTCCTCTTAGCAAAAGAATCCTTAGCTTCAAAAGTGCAGAGATTGAATTGGGAATGCTTCCAAATAACCTGTTATCTCTAATATCCAAAGTCAATAGATTTGAGGAGGAATTGAGAAAATCTCTGGGTATTAATCCTGTAAGCATGTTCCCTTGCAAATGTATGTGCTCTAAATGCTCCATGCTCTTCAAAGAAGGAAGAGATCCTGAAAGAGCATTTTGAGAAACGTCAAGAAACTCCAACCACAACAATTGAGAAATCTCAGGTGGTAATTTGCCTTTAAAACTATTGTTGCCCATGACTAGTGTGTTCAAAGATGTCATGTTACCTATCCAGCTTGGAATTTCACCTGACATGTAGTTGTTGCTCACATCCAACACCTGCAACTCATAGATTCTGGAGATTACATTTGACAGAGTTCCCCTGAACTGATTGTTGTCCAAATACAAATACCCTAACCCAGTCAAATTAAAGTCCATCGAAAATATTTCACCATGAAATTTATTATTTGATAAGTTCAGAATCTCCAAATCTTTTGCTCTAAGCAGTTGCTTTGGTACTTCTCCTGAGAAATTATTGTTTGACAAATCTAACACCCGTAACGAACTCATTTCAGCTATTGAGGATGGGAGAATACCTTCAAAACCATTGTTGGATAAATTTAGAAACATAATATTTGGAATCATATGGGCCGCATTTTCTTGAAGTTGTCCATCCAACTGATTGTGTGAGATATCCAATGAGCTGATACGAATATTAGGTCCCAAGGGAAGTAGTTGACCCATTAAAGAGTTATTCCTCAGGAGTAGAAATTCCAGTCTCGTATTGTTTTCAAGCAGCCAATTGGGGAAACTTCCTGTCAAGTTATTGTGGGAGAGATCAACCCCCACTAACTTGAATTGGTATTGAAGAAAACCAGGAAGGTCACCGGTGAGCTTACAGCTGGATAACACAAGACCTTTCAACTGAAACAGGGGAACCCAACCAGCTGGATATTCAGTTTCTACCTCAAATTTGTTGTTATCACTTCCAAGTATGACCACTTGAAGCTTGGAGTGATTAGCAAAAGAGCTGATAGAGAATGAACCCTCAAATTGATTATGACTAAGATCGATGTACTCCAAGGATGTGAGATTAGGCAATAGAGAAGGAGAAACATTTCCTGATAATAGGTTATATGAAAGATCCAATAACCTTAGAAATGTCAAATTATTGAAACATGGAGGAAGGATCCCTTGGAATAAGTTGTAAGAAAGATCTAACTCTTGAAGCTTATTCAATTGGCACAAACCTACAAAAGAGAATAAGACATGTAACTAATCATCTCTTTGGCATGTCTTTGACTCCAAACTTACAACCATCTATTGCTCAATTAATGAGGTTTTCATCAATTAAGAGGTCTATATGAACTAAAAATAGTGTTTTTCATTAAATACTAAAAATTAATAGACATCACTTAATTAGCATAAAAAACAACATATTAAAAAAAATGTTGAATATGATCTTCTTAGACATCAACAATGATAGTAATCTTTATGATATTTTTAAATAATAATCTTTAAATCTAAAATTTGTTCTTCCTTGAATAAGTTTTCTCCAAATTGTTGAGTTTTTCAAATCCATAAAAAGAAAGATGAACATAAATGATGTTGGGAGATGTTTTAAATGATTTAGTATTATAATCTAGAGATAAAAATGTTTTTTCCATTCCTTCAATTTCCATTGAAAGAATTTTTATTCAAATTTTATATCAAATGAAGCAACATGATTATACTTACTTTCAAAAATTCAATTTCCTGAATTTTTTTGTTATTCATTCCATTGTTTCTCCTTAAATTTGTTTAACTCCTAATTAAAAATTAATTTTCTTTTCAAGTATGATTCATTCTTGAAAAAAACAGCAAGAAAAAAAAAGAAATAATTTTCCTGTATTGGATAAAATACGAAAAGGTAAGATAAAGTATTGTTTTTTCATTAAACAATAAAATTTAATAGACATAAGTTAATTACACTCATAGGAATGAATACACACAATTAACTAATTATAGTAATTTATAACAATAATAACATCAAGCTCATGTTTCCAAATTATTGAATTTTCAACTCAAAAAAAAAAAAGGAAAAGAAAAAGAAAAGATGAAGCTAAATAATGTTAGCAGTAAATATTTTTTATTTTTAAATAATTTAAGTGATTAAATACTATGATCTAGAAAGAAATATGTTTTTCCTTTCCTTTTATTGTCATTGGAAAAAATTTTATTTAAATTTTGCATCAAATGAAGAAATCTATATAATTTATACCAATGAGGATTTTTTATGAACTTTTTATTAGCTAAATTTTAATATATTTACTCCTCAAAGTTATTTTTCCTTTTTTTTTTTGTAATTTTTGAAAATATGTTTTTCCTTTAATTTTGACAACCTTAAGAATGATTTATTTTTAAAGGATCCATAGAGTTATTGATATTTTGTCTTTTTTTTTTGTGGGGTGTCATCATCATCATCATCATCATCATCATCATCATCATTATCATCATTATTACTATTATTATTATCATTATTATTATATTTTTGAATTATTAAAACTTAAAATTTTTGTGAAGTTTAATTATAAATATTATAATAAATTTCACTACGTATAACATTTGTATTAATGTATTAAAAGGCTAAATAAAACAACCCAAACTCTTAAACATTCACTTATACAAAATGAAATTGATGACACGCACCAATATTAAAGTATTATCCCAAGTGGATGGCTAGATGAGAGAGTCATTATGGTATAAAAAGATACCTAATAGGTCATCTTCTAGGCCCAAAGATCTAAATTAAATTCCAATTAATCATTAAGTTATTGGCATCAATCCCAATTTAATTGTATGAGAATTCAAAAACAGCACACATCCTTTTCAAGGATAAGGGAAGCTAAGAGTTTTATGACAAGAGACATAAAAGTGTGTTACTCTATTCATCAAATATAACTATGGCTTAGATTTTTCGATCTTCTCGAGCATTTTAGAGTGAAAAAGTGGGGATTTTAGAGAGAATTTATGGATTTGGTTTTCTCTTTCTTATACTTCTAAAAATACTATGATTTGTAATACCTAACCCACCACTTCTTCTTTTTTTAGGTTTGATTTTCTTTTTTTATTTTATTTTTAAGATATTGAACTTGCATGTGAAAATATGGGTTTGTGATAACCAAACCCATATTTATTTTTTATTTTCTCTATTTTGGAAAGATGATCTATTTATTTATTCTTTTTTTTATTTTTTTTATTATTATTTTTTTTTTGGGGGGGGGGGGGGGGGGGGGGTGGGAGGAATGTTAGGATGATCCTTGAAAAGCATAACATGATGTAATAAACATTTGGATTTTTTTATTATTTATCTAATATAGTTCTAGTTCACTTTTATGTATCATATTTTTATGCATTATATCTTATAAGCATTCTAGTTTGCATCTTTTGCATTGTACATGAATTAGGTGCATTAGGAGTTGCACAAAAGATCCAAGTCATTGGTTCCTTGCAAATAAATGACTTGTTTACAATTGGTTCATGGGTCTAAGCAACCTATTAAAGGTTGTAGTGCTCCACCTCCTAATAAGAAAGTTTTAATCATGGGGAAATGGGACATATTGTTATTGATTGTCCTTGCCTTAAAAACATTAGGTATGAAGGCTATGTAGGTGAATTGGAGTGATTCCAAGTTTGATGGTTATAGGGCTAAGGACTCAAATGAAAGTAAAGATGTACAAAATGACATTCTTGTTACTTTTGTTGCATATGTGGTTGATTTTGATTATGAACCATTGGGTCAATTAAATCCTAGTGAAAAAAATGAGTTTGATTTTAATGATGTACATGTGGTCTATGACGCATTATTATAAGAAAACTAAAAACAAAGGCTAAAAGCGTAAAAGTGAATAAAAAGACATTAAAAAAATTTTAAATGTAATTCTTTGAAAATTAAAAAGGTCAATATATTAAATGAACATATTGTTAATAAGGTGAAGTTTCTAGGAACTGAACATAATATTATCAATGATAAAGATAAAGATTTAACTCTAAAAATTGAAAATATGAGGAAAGACATTACCAATACTAATAAAATATTTAATCTTAGGTCTAAGATTATTAAAGAAACATTTAATAAAAAAAAATTGCATATGATAAACATGGCATAGAATATATTAGCAAGGGTGTGACTCCAACAAGTGGGAAAACAACCTTTGTAATGGTTAAGTAGGGTCTTTCTTATATGGAAGCATCCTCTAGCACCACTCCTTTTTGCACAGTGTGATAAGTTTGGACATGACCAAATTAAGTTCTATTGCTAACTATTCAATAGGTTCTAGTCATATGTTAAATGGCTAGTAAATGAGTCCAACTTCCTTAGATTTCTTTTCTTACAAGGCCAATTGCATGAATTACCCAAAACAATTGTTTCTATTGCTTATTACTTTCATTGCTAGTAGGTGACATAGATACTAGTATTATATTGAGCATTGTGGGTCTTACTATATATTCCCTACCCATATTTGAGGATACTATACACCTTGTCAATTTTCATATTACTTTAGGAAGTTGTAAATGAGAAATTAAAGGTAATTACTAGAGGTGTATAATTTGCATAGGTAAAAGGAATTTCCTCTAGGATTATAAGTGGATAACTAATAATTAGTTCTAGAATGTTAATGAAATTATGTTTTCAAAATATATAAAATGTTGGTCCTAATGTGAAATTCCACATCACCTAATTAGAAAAGTTTCCACGACTTTATATTTAGTAGACTTCTCATAAATGTATAGAGGTATTTTAAAATTGACCTCAACCCAAAGTGAATAACATTTATTTAGGAGCAAGCGAGCCTCTACACTTAGGCCAAAGCTTTTACTTGACATGTGTCGACCATCATTTAATGTAGTAGGAGTTTAATTATCACTTCCCACTAATGTTGTAGTTTTGTATATTACATAGTTATATAAAGACCAATTTCAAATTTTGATTATTTTTGTGTGTGAAGGAGTATAATACTAGTCCATGGACATCTATTGATAAAAGAGATTAATTGTACTAGTCACAACTTTATGTAGTTTATGGCAATTCAAATTGAAGTTTCATTGATCAAATTTAGGGAATTCTAAATTCAAATTGACTATTAAATCCAAAAGTAGTCAAACCCCTTTTATCAATATAAGGTATAAGTCAAATTATGTTATTGGTGACTTTTTGTATTGATTAAATTAGGAAAACAAATATACTTCTAGCCCCATGCTTAAAGACTAAGCATCAATTGATTTTTTTCATTTCATTTCCTATTTAAACTGCTAAATAATATCAAGAAAATCTAAATAATCAAGTAATGAGAATAATATGACCAAAATATAATGATAATTCTCATTAGAATTTACCTTGGATTGATAGGGAGCCATTGAGCCTATTCACACTTAAATCCAATGTCATCAAGTTTCCAAAAATAGATAATTCTGTAAGATGATTCAAGAAATAAAATAAAATTGAAAAAGAAAATATTATAGTAGAGTGGTTAGTAAGGATATTAAAACAATAAGCAATACCTTGGAAAGGAAAAAATCCCTCAATATTGTTGCTACCTATAACCAGAGTTTTAAGGGATGTGAGTCCACTCAACTGTTTTATAATGGTCTTGTTGAATTGATTATAATGAAGGTTTAAGATTTCCATTTTTTTCAGCTTCGACAAACTTTTAAAACCTACAAGAAGATCAAAGAAAGTAAGGATCTTAATATTTCATATTTAAAAAAAAAAAAAAAACTGACAGTTAAATATAACATTCTTAGTTGCTAAACCTTTAAAAATATCAATATATATTGTTTAAACCCTCAAGAAATAATATAATTACCATTACTATAGCTACTATCTGTATGTTAAGTAGGTATAATTATCACCGACATGTTTGATCACTTATGTTTGTTTTTTCTCTAATCTAGTAGAAGACCTAAAGGAGATCATTAACTTAATGTTATTACAATTTTATTACATTTAAGCCTTAAACTTGATTGAATAGAGGATCCATGTCGTTTTACATCACTTTTGGTATGAAATGTTTCTTAATAAGAGTGTATTTTATTACTTCTATTTTTCTTTTGCCTAAGATAGGAATTGAAATATATAGCTAATGCTAGCTATTTTAACGAACTAATTTATTCATTTACCTAGATAACAAAATCTAAACTCACAAGTTACTTTACTATATAAAGTGCATGCTCTCTTGTATCAATTTTGGTATCAAAGTTTGGTTATTGATAGTCATAACAAAGAAGCTCTAAAGGAAGACCAACTAATGATGAACATAACATAATACTCTGGAATCATGGAGGGACATAGGCCCACTTGTTAATGGGCAATAAGGTTCTATATTCAAAAACAATTAATGATAATAGTGACAAGGATGTAAATCAAGAACAAGTACACCAAGTTTTAAATATACTTGAAAGGTATGGATTAAAGGCTAATTGAATTCAAGAATTTATGCAATATCTGATGCTTTGGATTGATTATAGACTTGTTAGAGATGGATAAGTATTGCATAGCCTTACCATAAAAATAAAAATTTGTTCTAATTTTTCAAAGAAAGGTAGATCCCATTCTATATTTAGATTGGCCTACTACAACTATACTCAATTATTTTGGTTTTACTTTATTTTTCCAACATGTGGTGACAATAAATGAGTTTGGATAAAATTCTATGTTTTCAACCTACTGAGTTCTAAGACCTAGTTAACTTGTTAACTTAAAAAGGATATTTATTCTAGTGTATATGCAAATTTATTTAGAAATGAGGCAATTGATCAATTTCTTCACTGAGTCAATTTGTTGTACCTAGCAAGCTTTCCAAAGTGCATAAGTAGTGACAACAAATGAAAAATTGTAATTTCTAGTGATGAGTAATACAACTAATAACACATTTTCTATATATATTTTTTCCTTTAATGATATGCCAAATGATGAGTGAATATAAAAAATTTGCATTTACCATATTTTTTTATATTAGTAATACTATTTATCCGCATGACTTATCACCTTGATAATCCCCTCTTGTGCAACAAACTAACATCTAAAATTGGCACAAATTGAAAGACAAAAAAACCCATTTGCTCCTATGCATATAAAGCCGAATTTAGTTTAAGTTCAACATGAATATTTAGATATATATTTTTTTATAATGTTGTACAATATTGCTTGATTTTTATGTAATATCTTAAGTTTTAAAACATCAAGGGCACTCTGAAAATAGCATGATTTATGTGATTTGATAGTGGCGATTCTTCATAGAGCTTTTTATAAATGAACTTAGTTGTGCTATTGACAAATTTTGGATTTTCTTTTGGTAGGTGAAGTTGTAATTCTATTAATTAAAATTCTTAACCATCTTAGGTTTGGGGACTAAAATACTTATTTTCCTTTTTAGCAATATTATTTTGACTTTAATATATAATTATTGTTTACCTAATCATTAAAATTAATCAAGCCATCCTTTGTGTAAGATGAACCCTCCTTCACCACTTAGTCATAGACACCCAATAGCCTAGTGTCCAATAATTTTGTTGTCTTACAAATTCTTAGGAATTATAATTACAAAACCTATTGAATTTTAAATCCAAGACTAGTTTGTTCTTGTTTGATGTATAAATTAAATTCAATTAATATGTACTTTTTGAGAGTTTCTACAACTTTTGTCTTTATTTAAAGCATAAAACAAATAAAAATAAAAATCAACCACTAAATCCTAATGCTAATTAGACATTTTTTTTATGATTAACCGGCCAAATTTCACTAACTTGTAAAACAAGTTTCAAAGGGAGACTTATTGCCATCAAGTTAACATTGATTAGTGACTTAAATTTATTCAACTTTCAACCTACTTGTAATTGGTAATTACTCAATACGGAAATTAGCATGTGAGAAAAAAGAAAATGAGATATGGATGATTGCTTAAAGAGACCCAATGACTAGAAGATATTTTGAAAAATTTATGTCTTGTTTACTATGTTCAATTGATTAACTACATCCACTATAAACAAATATCAATAATAATTTTAAATTCAAATCAAGTTATTTTTTGTAAGCATGGTTTTTCTAAAAGTTTTAAATTAGATATTATATTTATTGATCACTTAAAATCAAACAAGTGATTCCTTAGAAAAGTTCTTACTTTCTATCTAGAAGTAACTATGATTTATTTAACTATGATTTCAACTTGCTTAAGGATAAGTTCATCAATATTTTCTACATCTTCATGAATACTATATAGAGCTTGAGTACAATTCTCTTCTTGAATTGGTTTCTCTACATTTATTATCAGTGAATTAACATGCAATTTAAAATATTCCTTTAAAACAAGTTGAATAATTAGAATCATGATACCAAACTCTATTGGTGAAATTTCTTACTAACTATGTCCAAAGTTATGAATTTGTTCTTCTTAAATTTATTGACCTAAGTTATCATGAACCTATGTAGAGGTGCATGAATATTTTCACAAATAGTGTTCTATGAGCTACCTTATAATTAAATACTCATTTGTTTAATCAACTCATATTAGCATTGCCAACATCAAGTATGTGATTATTACATCTATCTCTTGACACTTGGCTCAATTTATTTTGTTGTTTATAAGCATCCTTTGACTCTAGAAAAAAAGAAGTATTCTATGTTCATGACTATCATAGTGGTAATAATTGATACAATGTGCACTATTTGTTATTTGACTTTAATATACCAATTAATATGAATAAAAAAAGAGCTCTTGAATTAACATTTATTAGAGAGAAAATTTTCACCTAAAAGTTTATGAACTTAGTATATCTAGTTGGCCAATTTATAGGCTCTATAAACTAACATTAATCAATGGGCAAAAAAATTTCAAAGATGGGCTCAAGGTAGGTTTGAATGTAGAGCTGAACAAGGCCCAAGGACCTAGGTGCAGCCCAAGCTTGACTCTAAACTTGAAACCACTTTTAGGCTTGAACCAACCAAAAAATTTCTTTAGCATGCCTACAAGTAGCCAACAAAAGTCATAAAATAATTGGGAATAAGTTCTTGGCCAAATTGTATATCACTTATAAGACCATAAGTGTGGCCCATTTGTGATTATAATGTTTTGTTACTTATAGAACATCCATTGATTCTCAAAGAATTCTTTAACTTTGTAGCCAAAAGTGTGTCACAACATTGAAGCTCATGCTCTAGTAGGTAGAAATATGATTTATCTTATGATATTATATTCAAAATTTCACTAGCAATTGATCCTATGAGTTATATTCTAATTTGAAAATAAAAAGTTGCTAAATTGAATGAAGGAAACATGGTTATGGTATATATAAGGTTAGAACATTATGGTTATGGTTATGGTTATGGTTATGTTATATTTCTCTACTTGCAGCTAGATCATCTAAATGGTAGTATTGCATCTATATTTTTTATCTTGTGCCTCATGTACATGTGAGACCTTATAATCTTCCTATTGCTCTCTCACCCACATATACATTTGAGAGAAAAAAAAAATTAAGGATTAGAAATTCAATTTTTGATAATTGAGTAGTTTCAACCATCAACATGCTTGTGGATAACTAATGATAATCTCCTCAAAGATCAAGAGCCTCATTTTTTTCTAAATGTATAATAAAAGGTATTAAGCGTCATAACCATTATCATCTCATTATTATTACTTCATAGTTTTCTTAACTACATTTTTTATGTCACTTTGCTCAAAATATATTTAATACACAAAATAATAATTATGAGGAATAAAAAATGTTAAAAAATAATAGTTACTCCATGTTCATTTGGTTATGGTAATGGGTTTAATAAAATATTTACTATCTTTTTAGTTTTTATTTCTTTAAAATTTATTATTTTTAATATCCATCTAGTTCAAGTCTAACTAAGACTATCTTAAAAATAAAAATAAAAACCTTATTTAGTGTCCTTATTAGTCTATGCATAGTTTTTTTATTCTTTTAATTTTGTTTATTTCTCGATTCGTATTCTTCACTTTTTTTATTTTATTTTTTTACTTCTTAAATTTTTTTCTTTCATTTAGTTTTTATTTTTAAATTTTAAAATATTAAAATTTTATATTTTATTGTATATTGTTTCTTATTGATATTTATATTTAAATAATTATATGTATATTTATGGTTGTCTATCCTTGTCTCCATATAATATTTTTTTATTCTTTATTTTTAATTTTACATTGTTAATATTTCATTTTCCAATTTTTAGTTTTAAATTTTGTTTTTCAATATATATATATATATATGGGTGACCCATAAATGCTTAAATTCTTAAGAAACCTAAAAGCCCATATAATTGCTTGAAATTGTTTTGTTCCAAAGATAAGATAAAATAGTTATTTTAAAATGGAATAGTTATTCCATATAACAAAAGAGATATTAAACTAACTAATACCATGGAATGACCATTTTGTTTCTTTACCTATTGTACATATCAAACATGATTCTAAGTTTTTTCCAATCAAAGTATAATTGAATTTCTTTTGTTGATAAATGAGCTTAGTAATGCTACTAATACATTTTATATAGCCTTTTGCAGCACAAGTTGTAACTTTATTGATCATCGAAAATTTTCAATCCTAACCATGGATTCAAAATCTATATTATTTTCATTATCTTTTATTCTTAGTTGTAGTTATAGTTATAGAGAACATTGTTTCATTAATTTTTACATTTTGAAGTTATATTGTTAATAATAAATGTGAGTTTTTAGCTAGGTTGGCAATTCCGGACAAAATTCCTAAGTGTCTCCGAACTCGATTTTTTCAATCCTTCTTCAAACTACTTGCCTAATGAAGATATTGAATTTGTCAAGAGACTAAGGTATGTAGTTGAGGTTGGAGTTTGATGGAATTGAGTCAACCATATTATTTAAATGTTGTTTTACTTAAAATATTTTTTAATGAGTTAGGGAGGTTTAGGAAGCAATTTTTTTACCAAGTGTTTAAAATGCTTTGTTCCAAGATCGATCCAGCTTACACTTTTTCTTTTTTTTTTTTTTCTTTTTTTCTTTTTATGAAATCTCATCCATTGGATCAAGGGCTTCATTCATTTAAAAACCCAAAACTTGCTTCCTATAGGTAGAGAGAGACACAACAACAACCATCTCCTTTGGTTCTCTTCTCCTTTCCTATTTTTGGGTGTTTGGTATCTAAGAAAATCCAACTTTCCTATTGTTTTTCAAACAATTTTAAATGGATTTTCTTGAGAAAAAAAATGAGTTAATTCCTTCTTTCATCCATCTCTCAATTTCTAATATATTTGAGTTTGGATAACAACCCAATTTCTTCTTGTGTGAATTCAAGAAGAGGCTAAGATCGAGCTTGGTGTGGACTCCAAGTGTGCTCTAAAAGAAGGTGAGAAGTTGAAAGTGGAATGTATTAGTGAAGTGGTCGGGAAAGGATTGATAAGGCTTGAGCTAAGTAAAACCTTGTATTCAATTTTTGTTTGGATGTTTTCGATTGGTTGTAAGCCCATGGTTTTTTATCTCTTCAAAGGTTTTCCACGTTAAAATTTGGTGTCATTGTCTCTTTCTCTTATTTTCTACTCTTTGATTCATTTTCAGTTTTTGATATCATTGGTTACTTGGGTATATATGTTGAATGGAAGAAAAATGAGTTGAAATAGGTGTGATTATCCATTGGATATCTTGAATAATTTTTTGTTCATTTTGGTTAATGATATCTTGTAGTAATTGGAAATGAGTTAAGGAGAGAATTGTTCATATGAATTAATTTTGAGGAGTGTTCAAGCATTTGCATGTGAATTGCATTTAGAAATTTTTTGGAAAGTGTTGTTGCATTCATACTTGTGAATTTTATGCTTTGTTGAAAAGTTTGTGGAAGAGAAGTTTACAGACATTGAGAAATTCTAAGATTAGGTAAATTTTTGTTGGAAGATTATTTAAAATTGTTCAACATGTATTAACACCACCCCCCCCCCCCCCCCCCCCCCCCCTCCTCCCCCTCTCTAGGTGTAGTCCATTATTGAGATTCACCTTTCATTAACCATCTTCACTTTTTAGGTTATAAACCTTATAGCCCAAAATAATAAACTCTTTGCTATCTAAAAAATTTCAGGGTAAGTTAAGCAACTAATATTTTTTTTGTCCATTAATATATAAAATCTAACTAATATGCATTTTCATGAGTTTCTCTTCGACCTAACTATACATGAATATAAAATTACAAGAAAATTCTTTTTCAATCACTAGAATTGATTTTGCATACATTGATTATCATGTTTTTCATTGTCCCATGTAAAATTCCTAAATGTTTTACACCTAGACGTTCCTTCAATTCTATCAAAAAGAATAGCTAACTAATAGTGATACACAAATTGATAGGCAAAGAATGTTGATTTAGTTATGTTCTTACATGATATATCTAACTAAAGCTTCACTTTGTATTTACCTTGCATGCCAATAAGGTCATTCCCACTTAGGTCCAACATCACCAAGTTTTCCAGAGTGCATAATTCTATAACACCATTGAGGGGGAAAAAGATAAGAGATGTTGACAATTTTAATATTTCACCATTAAAAATAACAATAATTATACATACCTTGGATAGGAAAAAATCCTTCCAAATAGTTCGATTGTAGAGAAAGAATTTTAAGGGATGTGAATATATTCAATTGCTGCAAACTAGTATTCTTGAATCTGTTGTAATTGAGGTTCAACGCTTCTAGATTTTTGAATATGGATAAGCTTTTTAAATCTACAAGAAAAATATAAGAAACTATAAAATTTCAAATTTCAAATGTATGCATGTAAACAATTCAAAATTTTAACCTTTATAGAAGGATTGAACCTTTGAAAAAAATAATTTGTGTTCTAAATAGATTGTAAAAATTATCATAATTAACTTACTTTTGAGTTTCCTCATGTTAAAAACTATTTACATTTACTTCTAAATATTTTATTTATATTTTTATGTTATATTTCGGTAGATGAGCTACAAGATTTTTAATCACATAGATACAAGAAATAGAGAAATGTTGATTATCTTATAATCAAACATTTATATTTTATTACAAGATTTCACCTCTTACCACCCACTATTCTTCTCTATATATTTATTATAAAGGAAGTCTTATTCATATATTAGTTTCTTGCAAACCAAAATTGACCTTTATAGGCTATTTTTGTAGGTATTTTCTTTTTCATTTTTTACAAAAAGATTTTGTTTCACCCTTGAAAAGTAATTGCAAAGGTTGAATAATTCAAAATTCTCTATAATTTCCAATATCAATCTCGTGATTTGACAAGCATTCTTAATTTAACAATTAAGTTGTAATTTGGATACACTTCTATTTTTAAAAAATAAAAAACTTTTATATAAAATATAGGAATTATTATACTAAAAACAGAAATTTACCTTATATTCTTAAAAACACTTCTCAAAATTTTTAAAATTTGAAGAATAAAATTTTTTTTACTTCCATAAATTAAAAAATAAATAAAATTGAAAAGGATTTGTTTATATAATTCTCTATTTTTTGTACATATAAGATTTATTATATTTCATTAAAGAGTTTTTTTTTAAGAAAAAAAAAAAGAAATAGAAGAAAGGAAGTGTATTACCTAAACTGTCATTTGTTAGTTTAACAAAAACTGATACTTAATTTCTTTTACATTATCACTGAGGAAAAGCTTTTTTTTCATAGAAGTACCGTAGTTTTAAAGTGGTAACAGATATTTAGTTGTACAATTAGGAAGCACTCGTCAGTTTGTTCAAGTTGCATATCATTAATCATTACAACAGCACCTAAGCTGCTAAACTAAATTACTTAACTTTTTTAATCTCCATATGGATTATTTATAACCCATCTAGTCTCAAACATAATAGAAAAGGTTAATTAGCTTTCTAGTAGCCTTTTCCATAATTCAAAAAGGATGAGGTTTGCCCTACTAGTAGAAAATGGGTATTTGATGACAATTTCTAATGATTAATAATGATATAAATCAAATAAAATCAAAAGCAATCGCTTCAAATCATCAAGTATTTTCATTAGAATAGTTAATTTTTCTTTTTAGTGAATCAAATAAAAGACTTTTATGGCTATTTTAAAATATTTATGAAATTATATCAATATCGTACATGTAAGTATTCATTGATTATTAAGTTAATACAATTATAGAAATGAAGATTTTCAATTACTTATGAAAATGTTAGTTATATCAAATATGTTGCACATGCTTGATGCATCTTATTGGAACTTGAAATTTGAAATAATAATTGAGACACCTTATATCAAATTTTATGATAATAAAAGAAAAGTAACTAATAAGAAGAAATTGTTGGTTTATTTGATGGTTAATTTAACAACAAAATATCAAAAGGTTTTTTAAGCAAGTTAATGAAGTACCTTGCACTAGTTCAAAGCTTTCCAAATCATTGTACCTTAGATCCAATACTTCCAAATTTTCCAAACTAGCTAATTCTGCATCAAATTAATATGAATGAAAAGAAAGATTAACTAAGCAACATTAAAAGCTAGAAATATATTATACTTAATTAATTTTTTAAAAAAAATAATATAGAAATGTAACATACCTTGAATAGGAAAAGATCCATTCAATCCTATGTTGCAAAGAAATAGTGTCTTGAGCGATGTGATTGCACCCAAAGATTTTATGTCACTTTTGTCTAATTTATTACCGCTAATGTCCAAGATCTCCAATCTCTTTAAAGTTGACAACTCTTTAAATCCTATAAAAAAAAAAGTAATATAATTTTAATTAGTTGTATTTAATTGTAAGTTGTGATTTTATACTTATATCTATAAGTTTACATATCTTTTACATACTAATATGTTCATATGTGTGTAGTGTCCAAAATCCTCATTTAGTTTTGGGGTTTTTGTGTTGAACTTTTACAAATAAATGGTCCATAAAGCTTGAAAAGCTTTCATGATTTTTGTGAATTAAAACATGAAAATTTTCATGTTGTGATCCCTTTTAATATGAATCCTAACTAAAAGAGGGAAATTATCTTCTAAACTTGAATTTTGTATACATTTCTAATAGTTTTATTTTATCAAAGTTTGTTCATGCTGGTGGGTTATGGATGGATGGAAATGCACAGATTCTCATGGGCTAAGCTTTACTCAATCTAGTGACCAATTAGGCTACATTTAGAATAATAAGGTGTGTGCCCTACCCAAGGCCACGTTATTTAGGCTTCATCAAACAGATGGGTTTTCATGAGTTGGGCTTGTCATTTAAGCTTAGGCCACCCAATTACATTAAATAGGGATTGGGCCCAATTGAGGTCCTTGTTAGTGTTTAATTTTATGATCTTTCATAAACCAAGTACTATTAATTGAAAATATTGGAAACCAAGACAAAAACGACCACTAGAATCCCACTAATTGGGTTAAGTATTACATGATTGTATAAATAATAAGGGTGCATGTATATGTTAGGGTAATGTTTTCAGTCATTATGCTATTAAGGAAGGTATTTCCTTTCTCAGTTTCAGCAAAAACATTTTATTTCACCTTGAAAAGTCATTGCAAAGCTTGAATAATGCAAACTTCTCTCCAATTTCCAATATCATTTATTGGAAATGAGTTTAAATCATTTAAAATAAGTGAAATAAGTTTAAAGTAGTATATAAAAATAATTTATTAATTTTAAATCTATTTTTATTTTACTTAACTTTTTTTTCTTCTAATTTTCTTCTTTATTTTCTTTTCCTCGTATTTTTATGCAAATCAAACATAGCTTAAAGTTATGTTTGGTTCTTGAAAAATATTAAGAAAAGAAAAAAAATATTAAAGAAAATGATTTTATCATGTTTGGTTGTATTGTAGAAAATATCAAATATAATAAAAAATAATTAGAAACTTGTGCATTTTCAAATCTTTCATCTTTATATTGAAGAATTAAAATAAATGAAACAAGTTTAAAATAACATATAAAAATAATTTATTCACTTTAATCAATTTTATATTTTTCTTCTCTTTTTTTCTTTTATTTTTCTTCTCTACTTTCTTCCTCTTTCATTTTCCCTTGAATTTTTTGGAAACCAAGCATAGCATGAATATATATATATATATATATATATATATATATATATATATATATATATATATATATATATATATGTATGTATGTATGTATGTATGTATGTATGTATGTCTATGTGCGTTGTAAAACAATTTTAAAATACTTATAAAACTATATCAATATTATACATGTAAGCATTTATTGATAATCAAGTTTTCAATTACTTATGAAAATATTTGTTATATCAAACATCTTGTGCATGCGTGATGCATTTAATTGAAACTTAAAAATTGAAAGGATGACTTAGACTATTTTATATCAATTTTAATGATATTACAAAAGAAAAGTAACTAATGAGAAGAAATTGTTGGTTAATCTTATCTTTAATTTAATAATAAAATATCAAAAAAATTTCAGCAAGTTAATGAAGTACCTTGCACTAGTTCAAAGCTTTCCAAATGATTGTAGCTTACATCTAGCACTTCCAAATTTCTCAAACTAGCTAATTCTGCAACAAATATGAATCAAAAGAGAGATTCAATTGTTGGCTAATATCGTTAATTTAATAACAAAATATCATAAGTTTTTTTAGCAAGTTAACGAAGTACCTTGCACTAGTTGAAAGCTTTCCAAATTATTATAGCTTAGATCTAGCACTTCCAAATTTCTCAAACTAGCAAATTCTGCAATAAACATGAATCAAAAGAGAGATTAAATAAGGAACATTAAAAGCTAGAAGTATTGCAAAGAAACAATGTGCATATATAACATGCCTTGAATGGGAAAAGATCCATCCAGTCCCATGCTGCGAAGAGCCAATGTCTTGAGTGATGTTATTGAGCCCAAAGATTTTAAGGCACTTCTGTCAAACTCATTACCACTTATGTCCAAGATCTCCAATTTCTTTAAAATTGACAACCCTTTAAATCCTGTAAAATAGAGTAATATAATTTTAATTAGAAGCATGTAATTGCAAGTTGAGATCTTCATACTTAAATTTGTAAGCTTAAATGTCTTTAACATATGAATATGTATCCAAATTTCTAATTCAATTTTATGATTTTTGTGTTTAAATGTTAGAAATAAAAAAGTCCATAGAGCTTCAAAGAGCTTTTGTGATCTTTGTGAATTTAAACATGAAAATTTTCATGCTTTTTACCCTTATAATATGAATCCTAACTAAATAAAGGAAATTATTTTCTAAATTAAAGTTTTTATATTCATTTTAACATCATATGTAGAATCTATCTAATAGGTTTAATTGATTAAATTTTGTCCCTGTAGAAAATGTCATACCAACAGGTTGTGGATGGGTGGAATTTGGAAATGCATAGAAGGTCATGGGTTAGGCTTTACTCTATTCATTGTTATACAAGCCTGACATCAACTTAAAAACAATAAGGCCTAGGCCTTACCCAATGCTAGGTTTTTTTTTTTTTCCTTGTAAATGTGAAATTCTGAAAATGGCAATTCCTCGTTTGAAGGCAATTGTCATAGTCAAATTTTTTTATCACCTTTCTTTAACCAA
Source organism: Vitis riparia (assembly GCF_004353265.1). NCBI lineage: Eukaryota > Viridiplantae > Streptophyta > Magnoliopsida > Vitales > Vitaceae > Vitis > Vitis riparia. The sequence continues at coordinate 13,951,331 of NC_048439.1, forward strand.
TCTCTATCAATTTGGAATATGGAAATCAAGCTTTATAGGAATGGAAGATAAGGAAAAACAATTTTGTAGAAATGAAAGACAATTATAACTTGTTAATTAATAATTATGAAATTGCTCACTCTGAGTTGAATCCCACTTACTAGGTTGAGTGTGAGATGATGTTGTAAATAACAAGTATGCATATATATATATATATTAGGCTAATGTAATCTATAATATTCTAAAACAATAATTTTTTATTATTCTATTTAAATGTTAATTTACATGTAAAATTTTACTAATTAGTAATTCTTTTTATATTAAATTCAATAGTTATTAGTGACCATCTAGTCTCCATCTAAACACTTTTAAGAACTTGTGCTAGTAGTTCCTAGAGAATGTTTGGAGTACAAGTCAAAAGAAATTTGAAAGGTGAGAGAGCTAACATACCTTCATTCTCAATTAACCCATCAAATGAGTTTGCAGACAAATTCAGATTGTGAAGCTCTTCAAAAGGAAGGAATATAGAGACATTTATTAACCACAATTTGTCATTTTCATAATTGAACCAACCATAGTGATCCAACAAAAGTTGGTGTTGCCTTATATTGTTGAGGGAAAGCTTCTGAACTCGACCTGTGGTGGGATCGCAAACAACTCGCTCCCAATTACAACATTCACTAATGTTGTTATCAATCCATGAAGGGAGAAGAATATCTACATTCTCATCACTCAATTTTAGAAAAGCCTTGAATTCAAGCAAACCCATCTTCTCTTCTTCAATGCAACCTTTGCATCCACATATTTGAACCAAGAGTAGTATGAAAACCAACTTCAAATATTTAGATGACAAACTCCCCATTGAAAGTTCAGACATGAAGTACATAAGAAAGACACTACTAAATTATTCGTGATATGCAATTAGATGAAAAGTATTTAATCTAGTTAGTACATCATGCTTGCCCATTAGTTGTCTTGACTAGTTGTTTGATAGGCCCCACCATGCATGCTAAAGTCTATATTTTGTCCAAAGAGGCTATTTATGGGGAAAGAAATTGTGATCGATACAAATTATAGGGAAGACTTGGTCTCACTTTAACGTGTGCTACATGTTTAAAATATAAAGTCTTTCAAACTTTTTTTTTTTTTTTTCTGAAATTCATTGAAGTCATTATGTTAATATTTATATTAAATCTAAGATTCATCATTCACCCATTTAGTGGTGCAAAAATTAAACTAACTCAAATTCAATTATTTAATTTGCTAACTTAATTTCCATTTCTTTTTCTATTCTTTTTTTATATATCCTTGAAAGTCCTAGATCAAAATCACAAAAATAAAGAAACTTTTTTTAATATTATTTTAATACTCTTAAATTACTAACTACAATATGTGCTAGGTGACTTGAGTTTCGAATTGATGTTAAAATAATAAGGTATTTCTACACCTTTCATGGTGCATTCTATGGTACAACAGAGGTATCATAACATTATTTTATAGAGCATAGAATGTCAGAAAAGCCTATTTTGATTTTTGAAATCCAATAACTAAATTTGATCTTTAAACATGATATAGTCTAAATGAATGGAGCTAAGGTACCTCTATGATACCTTTGAGGATAATTTTGATCCAAATCATGTCTCCCATTGGAAGTTCAGACATGAAGTACATAAGAAAGACACTACTAAATTATTCTTGATATGCAATTAGGTGAAAAGTATTTAATCTAGTTAGTACATCATGCTTGCCCATTAGTTGTCTTGACTAGTAGTTTGATAGGCCCCACCATGCATGCTGAAGTCTATATTTTGTTCAAAGAGGCTATTTATGGGGAAAGAAATTGTGATCGATACAAATTGTAGGGAAGACTTGGTCTCACTTTAACGTGTGCTACATGTTTAAAAGATAAAGTCTTTCAAACCTTTTTTTTTTTTTTTTCTGAAATTCATTGAAGTCATTATGTTAATATTTATATTAAATCTAAGATTCATCATTCACCCATTTAGTGGTGCAAAAATTAAACGAACTCAAATTCAATTATTTAATTTGCTAACTTAATTTCCATTTCTTTTTCTATTCTTTTTTTATATATCCTTGAAAGTCCTAGATCAAAATCACAAAAATAAAGAAACTTTTTTTAATATTATTTTAATACTCTTAAATTACTAACTACAATATGTGCTAGGTGACTTGAGTTTCGAATTGATGTTAAAATAATAAGGTATTTCTACACCTTTCATGGTGCATTCTATGGTACAACAGAGGTATCATAACATTATTTTATAGAGCATAGAATGTCAGAAAAGCCTATTTTGATTTTTGAAATCCAATAACTAAATTTGATCTTTAAACATGATATAGTCTAAATGAATGGAGCTAAGGTACCTCTATGATACCTTTGAGGATAATTTTGATCCAAATCATGTCTCCCATTGGAAGTTCAAACATGAAGTACATAAGAAAGACACTACTAAATTATTCTTGATATGCAATTAGGTGAAAAGTATTTAATCTAGTTAGTACATCATGCTTGCCCATTAGTTGTCTTGACTAGTAGTTTGATAGGCCCCACCATGCATGCTGAAGTCTATATTTTGTTCAAAGAGGCTATTTATGGGGAAAGAAATTGTGATCGATACAAATTGTAGGGAAGACTTGGTTTCACTTTAACGTGTGCTACATGTTTAAAAGATAAAGTCTTTCAAACCTTTTTTTTTTTTTTTTTCTGAAATTCATTGAAGTCATTATGTTAATATTTATATTAAATCTAAGATTCATCATTCACCCATTTAGTGGTGCAAAAATTAAACTAACTCAAATTCAATTATTTAATTTGCTAACTTAATTTCCATTTCTTTTTCTATTCTTTTTTTTATATATCCTTGAAAGTCCTAGATCAAAATCACAAAAATAAAGAAACTTTTTTTAATATTATTTTAATACTCTTAAATTAATAACTACAATATGTCCTAGGTGACTTGAGTTTCGAATTGATGTTAAAATAATAAGGTATTTCTACACCTTTCATGGTGCATTCTATGGTACAACAGAGGTATCATAACATTATTTTATAGAGCATAGAATGTCATAAAAGCCTATTTTGATTTTTAAAATCCAATAACTAAATTTGATCTTTAAACATGATATAGTCTAAATGAATGTAGCTAAGGTACCTCTATGATACCTTTGAGGATAATTTTGATCCAAATCATGTCTCCCATTGGAAGTTCAGACATGAAGTACATAAGAAAGACACTACTAAATTATTCTTGATATGCAATTAGGTGAAAAGTATTTAATCTAGTTAGTACATAATGCTTGCCCATTAGTTGTCTTGACTAGTAGTTTGATAGGCCCACCATGCATGCTGAAGTCTATATTTTGTTCAAAGAGGCTATTTATGGGGAAAGAAATTGTGATCGATACAAATTGTAGGGAAGACTTGGTCTCACTTTAACGTGTGCTACATGTTTAAAAGATAAAGTCTTTCAAACCTTTTTTTTTTTTTTTTCTGAAATTCATTGAAGTCATTATGTTAATATTTATATTAAATCTAAGATTCATCATTCACCCATTTAGTGGTGCAAAAATTAAACTAACTCAAATTCAATTATTTAATTTGCTAACTTAATTTCCATTTCTTTTTCTATTCTTTTTTTTATATATCCTTGAAAGTCCTAGATCAAAATCACAAAAATAAAGAAACTTTTTTTAATATTATTTTAATACTCTTAAATTAAAAACTACAATATGTGCTAGGTGACTTGAGTTTCGAATTGATGTTAAAATAATAAGGTATTTCTACACCTTTCATGGTGCATTCTATGGTACAACAGAGGTATCATAACATTATTTTATAGAGCATAGAATGTCAGAAAAGCCTATTTTGATTTTTGAAATCCAATAACTAAATTTGATCTTTAAACATGATATAGTCTAAATGACTGGAGCTAAGGTACCTCGATGATACCTTTGAGGATAATTTTGATCCAAATCATGTCTCCCATTGGAAGTTCAGACATGAAGTACATAAGAAAGACACTACTAAATTATTCTTGATATGCAAATAGATGAAAAGTATTTAATCTAGTTAGTACATCATGCTTGCCCATTAGTTGTCTTGACTAGTAGTTTGATAGGCCCCACCATGCATGCTGAAGTCTATATTTTATTCAAAGAGGCTATTTATGGGGAAAGAAATTGTGATCGATACAAATTGTAGGGAAGACTTGGTTTCACTTTAACGTGTGCTACATGTTTAAAGGATAAAGTCTTTCAAACTAAATTTTTTTTTTTTGAAATTCATTGAAGTCATGATGTTAAAATTTATATTAAATCTAAGATTCATCATTCACCCATTTAGTGGTGTAAAAATTAAACTAACTCAAATTCAATTATTTAATCTTCTAACTTAATTTCCATTTCTTTTTCTGTTCTTTTTTTATATATCCTTGAAAGTCCTAGATCAAAATCACAAAAAAAAAAAGAAACTTTTTTTAATATTATTTTAATACTCTTAAATTAATAACTACAATATGTGCTAGGTGACTTGACTTTCGAATTGATGTTAAAATAATAAGGTATTTCTACACCTTTCATGGTGCATTCTATGGTACAACAAAGGTATCATAACATTATTTTATAGAGCATAGAATGTCAGAAAAGCCTATTTTGATTTTTGAAATCCAATAACTAAATTTGATCTTTAAACATGATATAGTCTAAATGAATGGAGCTAAGGTACCTCTATGATACCTTTGAGGATAATTTTGATCCTAATCATGTCTCCCATTAGAAGTTCAGACATGAAGTACATAAGAAAGACACTACTAAATTATTCTTGATATGCAAATAGATGAAGGTATTTAATCTAGTTAGTACATCATGCTTGCCCATTAGTTGTCTTGACTAGTAGTTTGATAGGCCCCATCATGCATGCTGAAGTCTATATTTTATTCAAAGAGGCTATTTATGGGGAAAGAAATTGTGATCGTTACAAATTATAAGGAAGACTTGGTCTCACTTTAACGTGTGCCACATGTTTAAAGGATAAAGTCTTTCAAACTAAATTTTTTTTTGTGAAATTCATTGAAGTCATGATGTTAAAATTTATATTAAATCTAAGATTCATCATTCACCCATTTAGTGGTGCAAAAATTAAACTAACTCAAATTCAATTATTTAATTTGCTAACTTAATTTCCATTTCTTTTTTTGTTCTTTTTTTATATATCCTTGAAAGTCCTAGATAAAAATCACAAAAATAAAGAAACTTTTTTTAATATTATTTTAATACTCTTAAATTAATAACTACAATATGTCCTAGGTGACTTGAGTTTCGAATTGATGTTAAAATAATAAGGTATTTCTACACCTTTCATGGTGCATTCTATGGTACAACAGAGGTATCATAACATTATTTTATAGAGCATAGAATGTCAAAAAAACCTATTTTGATTTTTGAAATCCAATAACTAAATTTGATCTTTAAACATGATATAGTCTAAATGAATGGAGCTAAGGTATCTCTATGATACCTTTGAGGATAATTTTGATCCTAATCATGTCTCCCATTGGAAGTTCAGACATGAAGTACATAAGAAAGACACTACTAAATTATTCTTGATATGCAAATTGATGAAAGGTATTTAATCTAGTTAGTGCATCATGCTTGCCCATTAGTTGTCTTGACTAGTAGTTTGATAGGCCCCACCATGCATGTTGAAGTCTATATTTTATTCAAAGAGGTTATTTATGGGGAAAGAAATTGTGATCGATACAAATTATAGGCAAGACTTGGTCTCACTTTAACGTGTGCTACATGTTTAAAGGATAAAGTCTTTCAAACTAATTTTTTTTTGTGAAATTCGTTGAAGTCATGATGTTAATATTTATATCAAATCTAAGATTCATCATTTACCCATTTGGCGGTGCAAAAATTAATCTAACTCAATTCAATTATTTAATTTGCTAACTTAATTTCTATTTCTTTTTTTGTTTACATGTGTGTGTGTGTGTGTGTGTGTGTGTGTGTGTGTGTGTGTGTGTGTGTGTGTGTGTGTGTATCCTTGAGTGTCCTGGATCAAAATCACAAGAATAAAGTAACTTTTCTTATATTTTATTTTAATACTCTTAAATTAATAACTATAATATGTGCTAGGTGACTTTTGTCTTTCAGATTGATGTTAAAATGATAAGGTATTTCTACACCTGTCATGGTGCATTCTATGGTACGAGGTATTGTACCATTATTTTATAGAACATAGAATGTTAGAAAAGCCTATTTTGATTTTTGAAATCCAATAACTGAATTTGATCTTTAAACATGATATAAGCTAAATGAATGGAGCTAAGGTACCTCCATGATACCTTCGAGGATAATTTTGATCCTAATCATGTCTCCCAAGATGTTTATTTTAAGAGTGTTCAAATCCTTTTTTTCTTTTTAACATATGGGAAAAAATATTTTTAAATGTCTATTACAAAATAAAAAAATTGAAGTGAAATATAAACAATAAAAGTTTTTTAATGGATGTGAAAAATTATTAAAATGAAAAAAGTATATAAATTAATTTAATATTAAATACTCTCTTGATCTTGAATATCTTTTTAGGTATGTTAACTTCTTTTAGTATTAAAAGATCTTACAAATATTGATTCAATTCAAACACTAAATCAAATAAAAAACTAAATGTTTTTCAACTACATATATTTTATAATTGTCTTTTTATAAATAAGTTCTTATTTATTGAAATGATAATTTAGTATAAAATAAAGCCCAATTAATAATTTTGCATCTATAAAAATATATTATACAAATTTTTATCATACACTAAATAAATTATTTATATTTACAAATACAATATTGATTTCGTGCCCAGCTGGTGCATGTCCTATTGATTGGTGCTCAATCAACCAGTGTACCTTGATTTCGGTCCTCAGACGGGAGTAATCAACAAAATTTATAACCTATTTCACCATGTACTAGGATAGCCTCAGCTAACATAGCATAGTGGCTCTAGGATCGTTCACTGGGAAGGGTTTTCAAATTACAACTGATATTAATTCAAAGTTGAATTGGTGTTTTTTCATTTCAAGGTTAGCTTTAAAGGAAAACATAATCTTTGGTTGAAAAAGGGTTGGTTTTAAGCTAACCAAAAATAGTAACTGATTTTAATTATAAAGAAAAGTGTTTCTTGGAGTTTTTGGATCACTAGGCTCAGGTTCCTATTACAAAAATAGAGTTCCGATCACTTAAATCTTTTCCTCGCATTGGGGATTTAACATATAGTTATTTCCCGAACTGGTGTGGTACAGATGCTTCCCTTTTATGGATTTAACACTAATTTCCTGTCACTTAATCATCTTGCAATGGCTCATGCCTCTCACCTAACATTTTCCATTCAAGGTGATCCTTAACCTTGGATTACCCTTCAAAAGCTCACAAGAGATAACTAATGGATGTCTCCTTAGAATCCAAAAGCTTACCAAGTGTTGGCTATTCTAGAAAATCCTACCTTTGAACCACCTCCCAAAGGCTCGCAAGAGATAAACTAGTGTATCTCAATGGACGGAGATCACTTGCCTTACCAAGTGTTGGCCCAGGTGATTTAAAGGCATTTTAAGTTAACTAAAAATATAGAAACCATTAACGGGTCACACTTTCTCTTCATTAAAAGTTGAAACAACAAAACTTCCAATTTTTGCATTCGGCACCTTACCCAGCTTCCTTAACTCCAAGAGACAAAAAGCCTAGCCACTCATTCTCTGAGGAAACATCCTCAAAGCTTGTTTGGCTAGTGAGAAAATACAATCAAAATGAGTAGGTAAGGCAGAGCAAAGCTCTGTGTATTACTTAATTCAAAACTATACAAAAATTGGTCTCTGAGAACAAGCTCCTGAGATATCCTTGTGTAAAGAAAATTATAAATGATATATAGGAAGCTATTCACCCTTTCTTCTTACTTCCTAACTAAGGAATCGTATGATTGGTGGATTACAAGGAGAAAATGGGGATTTAAGCAACAAATATCTGAAGAAAAAATATAAAAGAGTCAGTCGCAAATATCTGGAAGCACACAGGTAGATTTCGCAGCATGCAACATGGGCTGCGAAAATTTCGCAGGCTGAAAGTCTCCATTTCGCAAGAAAAGGTTGATTTCGCAGCTAGCACTTTGTGATTTCACAGCTTGCGAAATTGCCTTTCAGCTTGGTGCGGTTGTCTTCCAATGGCCATAACTTTTTCATTGCAGCTCTAATTTACGCACCGTTTGAAGCGTTAGACTTCTGACTTCCCGAGCTTCAAAACCACATATAGTATGCATAAAATGGACTCCATGAAGTTCTCAAAATATGTCCTACAGTTGCTGTCCTCTTGGATTTCTTCATGTTAGATTCCTCTCTCTGTTTTCCTCCTTGCATTCTTGATTTGCTTTTGGCAAAGGACTACAAAGCTCTAAAGCTTGGATTCTTCCTGTAAATGAGCTTCCATTTGCTTTGCCATGGATTATATAGAATTCTCCCTCATCTTAGATTGCTTTGGTGATAAAAAAGCTATCAAAAACACCAAAACTTAACACAATTTGATTAGAAACGATTGCAAGGGTCCTTAACATGCCAATTGAGTTAAAAGGTAATAACTACTACTCAAAAGTTTTTAAAAGAGTTAATTACAAGCTATAAAATAGCACTTTTTGAGTAGTAATCAAATATGGAGAGACTTTTCTTTCAAGTGAACACTATATACGTTAAATTAATGATATTCTTTATTGGGTGTAGTAAAAGAGTCTCAAATTATGACAATATCTCCAATATCTTAAGAGGCATTCAAGAAAATGATTAACTTCCAATACCACAACTACCAATATGACAATATTTTATTTTAAAGGTGTTCAATCTTTTTTTGTTAACATATGGAAAAACAATTCCTTTTCAATGTTTATAATAAAATGCAAACATTAAATGAAAAATAAACAAGAAAATTTTTGTTAAGCACATATGTCCAAAGGGTTAATTTTAGCCACACCCTCTAATATTTAGTGTAAATACACTAAACTACCATTGGTTTTAAATTTCATTAATTAGAACTCCTATAGATGTATCCTATCTATATAAATTATTTTTTAGCAAGTAAAATTTATTTTTCGAGAATTGTTAAATACATATGCCGAAAATATTTTTACCTAAAAGTTTTTTGAAAAATAAATTTTATACTCAAATTACATCTATAGGGGTACTAATTAATGAAATTTGAAATCATTGGTGACTAAGTGAATTTACATCAAATCTCAAAGGATGTGAATGAAATTAACTCATTTTTAAAATGATTGGTCATATGAAATACCAATGAATAGGGAATTATGGAACCACTAGACATTAAGGATTTGAAAGTTTCAATGACAAAAGCAAGATTCTTTGAATAAGAAAAGAAAAACAAAAACGACTATCCTATCAACAAAGGCATGTAGATTCTTCCAATCAATCACTATCTTATAAAGCTGTCGTGATGGAGAAGGCTAGATAGAAATAATTGTAAATGACTTGACTTTGAGAAGGTGATATAAAGTTTATGAGTAACTACGGAGTTGAAGGGCTACTAAATTCAAATAAACAAATATAGTTTCATAAAAAATATACTAATGAGTATTATATGTGTGTGTGTGTGTGTGTGTGTGTTGATAAATTTGTTAATTGGGAAAGAGAAAAGTCATTATTCTAATACTATTTTAAAATATTTATCAAACTATGTCAATGTCGTATATGTAGGTATTCATTGATAATCAAGTAAATTTATAATAAAAAAAAAATGTTAGTTACTTAAGAAAATATTGGTTATATCAAATAAGTTTCACATGTTTGATGAATCTAAATGGAACTTGAAAATTATAAGATGACTTAGACTACTTCAAACCCAATTTTATGATATGCTCAAGAAGAACTACTATTTGAGTGAGTACAGCGTCTAAATTACAATTTCAGCTACAAATTTACTTTAATTAACCTCTCTTCAACATAAAACACTCACTAAAAGTCCCACAATGTAACTTTAAATTTACTACAGTATTTTAAACTTTTCATCAATAATATTAGTAGAATTTGAAGTCTCTTGGGATTCAAAATTTCTCCTTCCTTCTAGGTACTTTGTCAATTCTTTACAATATCTCCTAATATGTTCCTTTTTTTGGCAGTAATAACACTTCATATCCCTCCATAAGTGTGATTGGAATGATCATCTCTCCTATCATAATACCTCTCTTTTGAGTTACTTCTATGGTGATGTGGTTTAGAATTGATCATAAGAGTTTGTCCAATATGAAATGAACTACTTGTTTGCTTAATATTTTCGATCTCTAAAAGAGTAGTTGATACCTATAAAAAGAGATTTTCCATCCAAAACAATGTATTTCATCTTTAAGACTTAAACAAATAGTACTTACTATTCTTGCTTTTAATTCTTCTATTTCTTTATTTGTCATGCTCTCTGGTTTTTGCCTTGTAATCTTTAAGTCCTTGTTGTACCAAAACATCTTTAATAATATTATGTCAAATTCTAAAAATTTTATTTCCATGAAAGGGCACAATATCATATTTTATATTTGACTCCATCCTCAAAATAATTTTTTCCACAATCTTCTCACCATGACTTTGATACCACTTGTTTGGAAAACAAGATGAAGTGAATAGAGAAGATAAAATATTTACATGGCTTGGTGCAATTACCTATGTGTATGGGAAAGGGAGATCAAATTTATTAATAAAATTCAAGAATACACAATGCAAACTTTCTCAACCTTTCTTTACCCAAAATCCAATGCACTCTTTGCCTATCTCTCTTCATTTTTGTCTCACTTTTTCTTTCACTCATTAAATCCTATATAAAACTACAAATTTTAATTTATAGAGCCTTCTGAGTTAATCCTAAATTAATAGTTTCCTCATCCTAGTCAAACCTAAAAAGATAATTTACAAAAATAGAAACTTTATAAATATTGACTTTTCCAAAATTAAATTTTATAAGAAAAGAAAAATGCTAAAAATTATTTATTAGTTAAGCATATACAAGAATCTAGCATCAATTAAATTTTGAAGGATAAAAATGTAAATCCAATATTATAAATTTTAAAAAAATTACTTAACCTACTTTGCTTTAAGTAATAAGCCACGGTCCATTTATTATTCATACTTTTGTTCCTCAAAACTATCAAACCATGGTTAATCAACAAGAAAATTTGATTTTTCAAGTATTGCAATTTTCTAATTGTTTTTGTCAAAAAATATTGATCAATTAGAAAACATTTATGTTCACACAATCTTACATGACCCAAAAATGAATAATGAGAATGTTAGTGCTAGAGATTCCAATTTCCACACTGAAAAAGTATGAATAGTTGTTATCAATGACTTAGACTTTTCATAGCAAATTGATATAGTAGCTATCAATGACTTCACTTCGTCACACGCAAATTGATGGTGGGACTTAATAAAGAGCTATGGGACCACTGGACCCACATGAACTTGGAAGTTTCAAAAATTCAACTGGACTCCACCAAAACAAAAATCAACTAACACGTCAAAGAAGGCATGTACCTTTATAAGACATCAATGAATCACTACTCTTAGTTTAATTATATTTAATTATGTGATGAAAAGTATTAGCATTAGTAAACTTTTCACAATTTCCATTTACCAATAAAAAAATTCAAATTCATTCTTTCACTTGGAGCCCTTCTATGAAAGTGGAACCAATATTTGAAAAATGGGCGCTTCTTTATTTTATTTTATTTTTTATCTTAAATTTTTCATTGATATATGACCATTCTAACTCATGATACAAACATCAAAGAAAATAAAATCAAAGAGATTTTGGTCAAATTAGTCTAAATGTTGTGCAAAATTAGACTAGTTGTCATCCCTAGACATGTGTGTCAAATAACACTCAAATACGCTCATTTAAAAACAATACAAAGGAAGGCAATGATCGCATCATATTGAAGTACTTATCTTCCAATCCTATAACCTACACTCATAAAGACTACTATACCAAAGGTAGAGTATTGTGTGGTATAAAATATTATCAAGGAAGAAAAATATAATAGTGAGAAGACATGATCAATGCATAGAATTCAAAGAGAAACATACTTGATTACATGCAAATAAGCCAAACATAGGAGAAGTTTGGCAAACAATAATTGGTCAAGAGGAGAGCATAGAGTGCTTTCACCAACCAAAATGTACACGATGAGGACCATGAGAACAAGTTTCTAATGTATAGTGAGGTTCAAGAGAGTTCGACATCACATAGATATATATCACAGGAAACATTCGTGCCAGGTGTTTCTCTGCAACTATGGATCCCCATTTTTCATGTACATTCCCACTCAATGGCGAGACTCATTTTATTGTGAAAAAATGATTATTTGAAACCCATTTTCAGGTTTTTGAAGTTGTCACTTATTTTATTTATTTTTAAAAAAGGAAAACAAAATAAAAAAGAAAACCCTATATGACTTTTCATGTGGAAAAAGATAAGTCTGTGAATCAAAAATTGATTCGGGGTTAGATTACCCATCGGGAAAGTACAAAGATAAGTCATATTATCTCTTTAAGCTCATATACCTATGGTCTCCACTAAGCAAGTGAAATGAATTATAACAATTAAATAATCAATTATGGATAGAGAAAAGAATAACACAAATATAAAATAAATCACTATGAAAATCACGTTACAAGAATGTTCAAAATAAATTATAAGAGAATTTGCACAAATTGATTTATTAAACTAATTAGAAACATGTGTTTAATTATTTCCAAATTCAAATAGTTAAAAAAAAAAAAAGTGTACTTAGATAAAAATAAATAAAAAAATAAAAAGATTTTTCCAATTTGATGATTTCAATTTATTTTATTCACAAAACAAATTTTTATTTTTATTTTATTTTCAAGTAATTCTTGAAAGTATTTTATTTACAAGGAAATTATTTTGATTTACTTTTCTTAGAAAAAAAATGATTTTCAAAAAATCTATGAGAAATTCCAATTCAATTTTCACATATAAGAGAATATTTTTATAATTTTTATCACATCCTAATGTTTACAATTTTATTTATAACAAAGTATACAATACCAATTTTATGTGCAAGAGAATATTTTTACAAGTTATTTAGAAAAAGGATTTTTACAAATTTATCTACATATGAAGTTATTCCAATTCAAATTTCATTTAAGAAAAATGTTACCTACAAACCATGTTGAAAGAAGAGAAAACAAAAAGGACAAAGATATTTTTACAAATGTATTTACAAAAGAATAAGTATTTTGATCAAATTTTATTATAAAAAAATGATTTTTTTATTTATTGAAAACAAGATTTTTACAATTTTATTTACATAAGTATTAAAGTCAAATTTAATTTTATTTACAACAAAATAGTTTTTATTATTTTTATTAATACATGATTTTTAACGCTTCATTTACCTAAAAAATATTAAATAAACGATAAAAAGTATTGAATTTTATTATTTTTTTAAGAAAAAGTTTTATAGTTTGATTAAAAAAAAAAAAAAGCATTCTAGACTTTATTTTTTTTTTAAAAAAAATGATTTTTCACAATTTTATAATAATAAAAAAATATTTACAACTTTATTTTTATTTAAAAAAATGACTTTCCAACTGTATTTACAACTTATCAAAAAGAACATTACGTTTTTTACTTGAAATTTTTTTATCCTTTTTATATAAAAATTGATTTCAAAGTTTTTTTTTTCTTTAAATGATTCTACAGTTTTTATTTTAAAAGAAAACGAAAATATGAATCATGTCTAGGTATCACATCCCCCCACTTGGATACATTCTGGTGAGAATTTACAGGTTCTTCATGAAGAACTTGGTATGACCCTTCAAAGATTTCTTTGTTAACACAAACTGGCCAAGAGGTGTGTGCACGTGTCAGAAGCTGGTCCTCCGCCTACAGATTCTTGGCGACCAAAAAACCCTCAAGTTCGATTGAGCTGTGAACAAGGATGGCATGCAAGCTTTGGAACTCCAAGAGGGCATTGTGGCACATTTGATCCAGGGAATTGTCCTGCCAATGCATTGTTAGTTGCTGAACAGGTAAGAAAGACATTTTCTTGCTCATATTCAATGTGAAACTAACAAAACAAATGTTGTTACTAGAAAACCACTGCTATTTCAAAGGAAAATATCAAGGTTATATTTCGTTCTCAGAAAATACCAAAGAAAAAAAAATACTAAGGAAAATTATTTTCTCATGTTTAATTGTCCTATAAAAAATACTAAAGAAAATCAAATATAATTAAAACTAGATAAAAACTTATGCATTTTAAAATTATTTAATCATTATATCGATGAGTTAAAATAAGTCTAAAATATAAAATAAAAATAATTTATTGGGTTTTAATCTATTTTTTATTTTTCTTAACTTTTTCTTTGTATTTTTTCTCACATTTTCCGGAACCAAATATAACCTAAATTCCTTACTGTTTCCAATTATGGCAATGTAAAACATATTTTCCTCGGAATTTCCATATACCTGACCAAATTGAGAAACAGGATTTCCAAGAAGTAAAACAATCCAGAAAAAAAAAAAAAAAAAAAGAAGAAGAATTTATGGTAATATGGTTTTTCCTTGGCTTGCTAGAATCTACCTCAGTTCTTAACTTCAATGATTCAACTCCAAAACTACAGAAAAATCTTCTATAGAGAAAGTGGTACCTTGCACTGTAAGGCGCCTTGCAAGTAAACCTGAGATTTACTTCTGCAACTGTTCCACCATGAAAACCAATAATAAAAAGCCTTCCATCAACATTTAAACCATGTGAAGACAAGGAATTGGTGCCATGAGATGAGGTAGAACAGTAATGGCAAACCTGCTGTAACAAATACCCTTGCTCCTCAGTATTTCACTATTTGGATAGAAAAGGTACCAATTCCAATTGATCCCCCATGAACCTGAAATAATATCAGTCCTCATTTCACAATTCAACCATGCATAAAAGTTCCATCTAGATAAAGAGGGAAAAAAATTATCATTTGGATTGTGCATCAATCGCCAATTTGATGATAGGATCAACCAAAGTAACTCTTTGTGGTACTCATCTTACTTCAACATAAAATTTCTACTTTTGGGGTAATTAATATCAGCCATCCAACATAATTTGCAATAGAAGGATTGAGAAATTACCCTGACAAAATTGTGCAATAAAAAACAGCATGGCCTTGGATGCAATGAAATCATGGGACACAATGTATCTAAATAAGAATATGATGATGCAATGTTTTAATTAGAACTGTTGTACATTTGTATCTCGGGGCCTAGGCAATGCCAATGCGGCGCTCGAGATTTTTGGCTCTGGTGCCTAGGCTTGAGCCAATGCAGCGCCCAGAGTGGTCTTTCCAGGATTCGAACTCAAGACTAAGGTCTTTGTGGTTGCCCTCCTGGTACCATCTGAGCTAACCAAAAATCTCGGGCGTCACATTGGCATCGCCTAGGCACCGAGATACAAATGCACAACAAGAGCCATGGCTCTTCTGCCTCCCTAATCCAATATTGATGCACATGCATTAAACACCAACAGAGTAAATTTGTGCACATTGGACATTTTTAAACCATTAGAACATGCACAACCCCCACTAGGCTAAGTCATGTGCTGGTAAATATATCAGGCACCAAAAAATAAAAAAGACCGAAAATTCACCAGGAATGTTTCTCCTGCAGACAGTCGGCTCATCCTTAAAACAGTTGACCAAACAATACATGCAACCTCAGGAATACCAGCAGCATCCTTCAGAGAAACACCAGTGGGACAGGAAGAACTTGCCCAACTGGAACAGCCACTTTTTTAGCATGCCGTCCACCAGAAAGAAGAGCACACACCTGTATACCACGAACTGTCTTACAGATTCACCATGTACCATGTATATTATAAACTTGTACTCAGTGGAAACAAAATCACATAAAGGATAGCATTAAAATCGGTGTTTTCTCTCCTAATCACTAACAGATGGTAATAGAGTGGATTCCAGTGTTGCCATGATTCACAAAACATGACAAAGGAAATGGCCAATCGATCCATTACAATATAGAGCCTGTTTGTTTAGTAGAAGGGAAAATGGTTTTTTCATAAAAGCTTTAATTTTAAAAAATGCAGACCATGAACATGTCCATTTCAGAACCTTTTAAATTGAAAAAGTGTTTTCATTTTTTAAAAACAAGTTCTGAAATAATTCATTTTCAGGAAATATTTTCGGAAACAAGTTCTGAAAGTAGGCTATCAAACATGTTTTCTGCATCCATTTCTGTTTTGGAAAAGAAAACACAGTTCTTATTTCTGCTACCAAACCGGTCCACAATATCTGGAAAAAAATTCAGTAAGCAAATTGGTAATGAACCCAAAACCTTACACTGACCAATTTTCTTACAACCATAAATTTGAAAAACCAATAAGCTCAATAATTTAACCTATATTGACACACAAAATTAATCATAAAATCACAAATTTATCATAAATTTCCCAAAATTCTCAACAAAGACTCCTTAACACAATCACGAACAAAAAAAATTCTCGTTTTCACAATCAAGTAACTCCTTATTTACACGTTCCTAGTGTTTGATAGCCGAGAAAAATACAGGAACAGCTACGAAATCAAAATATTGGGCAATTGAAATACCTGATCGCCAACCTTCCATCGAACGACGACCTTTCCAACAGCTTCGATAATTCCAGAACATTCGAGACCGGGGTAGGGACTGCCGCCCTTGAGGGAGGGTGCAAGCCCTTCCTCTGAAGCGTATCTGCTCAATTAATGGCAGCGGCGTCCACACTAATTAGAACTTTATCATCTCCAATTTCAGGGTTTTCGACTTCTTGCACTTGGAGAACTTGGGGATCGCCGGAAGTGGCGATCACTACGGCTTTCATGGCTGCAGGCCTGACTGTTGAAGCTACTTTTGGGATATGAATGAGAGGAAGATGAAGCAGTTAGGGTTTGGCTTCGAGGTGAAAATTAATTCTGAAGAATTAATTCGATCACATGAATCTTTCGATTCGGGAGGGCTTTCGGAAAGAGAAGGGATTTGGGTTTCCGGGATAAGAGGAAGACGAGGCAGAGGTTGGGGTTTTTTGAGAAGAAAACCAGGCAGCAGTTAGGGTTAGGCTTCGAGGTGAAAATTAATTTGGAGAATTAATTTTGATTTGGGTTCAGTGTCTCAGAATGTGAAGATTCACGAGAGAGAGGATACCACAGTTTAGTTTTTTTCCATTTTTTTTTAAATTATTTTTTTCCATGTGGTAGATTGGAGAGTTACATGAACAAATAATCCATAGGGGATCTTGTAATCATGCATTTTTCTAGATTTTTAAAGAATATGTGCTTTTAGGAAAATAACCTTCAAAACAAGAATTTAAATAATAAAAATAATCAATATTCCAAACTTACCCTCAATCCTTCCTCTCTCACCTTCGGCCAACTATCACTTTTTTTTTCCCATTTTTTTTTTAAAAAAAAACCTTATATTTTAATAATTTTAAAAATTCGATTGTGTTTAATTTTTTTTATTTATATTTTTCATAACAAAATTTATTTAATCATTTATATTAATTATTTAAATTTTATTAAAAATTAAAAATTTTGTATGCTGACATCTTGATCAACACAACCATTAGCAAAAAAGACACCAATTTTTTATGAAAAATGTACCACTTTTTTTATATATAAAAAAAAAAAAAATAACACCAATCTTTTACTAATATTGTACATTGATCAACAATATTCCAAAATTTTAATTTTGCCAAATCACAATAAAAAAAGACACTGAAAATTGGGCATTGTAGTGATTTATGTTGAGGAAATATTCAACTAAAAAAACTATAGAGAAATTACATAAATATAACTCACCAAATATCATAGTAATCTAAAGACATATAGGATAGCATACCTATAATAATATTGCAACAAAATATTCACCAAAATATTGGATTTTTGATATATATAATATATAATATAGTAATTTAAAAAAATATTTATTAAAAATATGACACTTTTGTAAGTATTTCAAAATCTATGACAACAGAGTTGGTATTGAGAGATTGATTTGGTTTTTTTTTTTTTTTTTTATCTTAATCATATGGGCCTGTTTTTTAGTCCTTACTTTTGGTTATCCTTGTTTGTTTAATATTTAGTATGGAAGGAGCTCTTGACAACCTAAATATTTTTGTAATATATTATGATATATTTTTCTACCATAGCTATCTTTAAATTTTTGTTGTGTTTGTAATATTTGTTGAATCATATTTTTTTCTATTTCCCTATTTTTTTTTTTTTTTTTTGTTGGATCTTGACGATTTTTGTTGAATAAAAAAAATTACTTTTTTTTTATAATGAATTGGATAAGAATGAAATGAGAAAAAATTATCCCTTTTTAGATTTTAAATCTTAAAAATATTTGTTCAATTTTTTTTTTATCTACTGGTTTCCTAAGGAATTAAAGAAATTCATGATTTTTTTTTTAAACTTCATGCTTTATTATTAAAAATATAAATTAAAATAAGAAACTCATGATGTTTCAATCTCCCTTAATTTCATAAAATAATCCAAAATATGATGCAAATAAAAATAAATGAATTCATATAAATTAAAATGAATAATATTGCACAAATTATATTTGCCATCCCTCCTTTTTTAAAAACATTACTTTGTGTTTGATATTTCAATCATTGCTATAATAAATAAATAAAGGCTTCTAACAAATTGAAATATTATTTTACAATTCTAAAATGATAATTTAATGCTTCCTTGAATTGTTTTTCCAATTATTTATTATTTTCTTTCTTCTTTATTTTCTAAAATCTGAATGTGAAATTATTTTAATGCTAAAAGTTCCTAAAAATTTGAATTTGTCTTCATAAGAGTAACAAAATATGGTTAAATCCTGAATTAAACAATACATAAAAAAAAAAATTAACAAAACTTGAAAATAAAAGCAAAGGATGTTGAAATTTGAGTGAAGTATGTAAGTTTCAACTCATAGCAATTATACATCCCATTTCTTTATATCCCATGGAAACAAATAGTAGTTAATCATGCAAACATCATCCAACTAAAAGTATCTAATTATACAAATATGCTAATAACTTGGAAAGACTATCAGAAGCAAAATAATAGCAGGAATACATACATTCCTCAATAAAATTGAACCATCTATGACGCCAATAAGGATTGATGTAAAGGATGGTAGCAAATCCTAACAAGATCATGATATATGAAGTAATAAAACTTGCAAAGAAAACAACGTGATTGATATCATACCATTTTGCCTCACTTTCAAAAGATTGAGATGGTGCGCATGGTGGCTCAATACTTGTGTTACATTTTCTCTTTAATGGTGCCCCACAAAGAAAAGGATTACCTTCATAGCTGCTTTCATCAAATGTCCCAAATTGTGCTTTGGTATCTGGAACTCTACCAGAGATGTTGTTGTAAGCCACACTAAACACCGCTAAAAAATTGAGTTCAACTAGCTCTAGAGGAATTTCTCCACCCAGATTATTATAAGAAAGGTCTAAGCTCTCTATTAAAGAAAAATTGGAGAAACTCTTTGGAATTGAGCCATTCAATTGATTGTGAGACAAGTTCAATGCACGAATCGAACTTAGCATTCCAAGTTCATGAGGTATTTCGCCTGTCAAGTTGTTACATGATAAGTCCAATCCAGACATGAATTCAAGGATGCCACCTTTGTAGGAGTCACGCCTGTTCTTAGTGATAAACTCAACTTCATCTTTTTCATTATACACTAAACTCGAGGGGCCCAAATCTTTCACCAAGTAACCTGCATATACAAGAAGAGAATTCCATTTGTACGTCATTTTAACGAACTGTCCAAACACGTTGTCCTCCTTTTTCATCTCCCCAAATTGGATAAGGCCAAAGCATTTGGGAATTGGCCCTGAAAAAGAGTTGTTTGAAAGATCCATCAAGCTTATTTCAGTCAAATGACAAAGATGATTTGGAATGAAACCACTGAAAAGGTTTCCTCTTAGTGAAAGAATCCTTAACTCCAAAAGTGCAGAGATTGAATTGGGAATACTTCCAAATAACCTATTATCTCGCATATCCAAAGTCAATAGATTTGAGGAATTGAGAAAATCTTTGGGTATTAATCCTATAAACATGTTCCCTTGCAAATGTAGATGCTTTAAACTCAGCAGGTTCTTCAAAGAAGGAAGAGATCCCGAAAGAGCGTTTTGAGAAACGTCAAGAAACTCCAACTTGTGCAATTGAGAAATCTCAGGTGGTAATTTGCCTTTAAAACTATTGTTGCCCAACACCAGCGTAGTCAAATAGGTCATGTTACCTATCTGGCTTGGAATTTCACCTAACATGTAGTTGTTGCTCACATCCAGCACCCACAACCTAGAGCTTCTGGAGATTACATTTGATAGAATTCCCGTGAACTGATTATTGTCCAAATGCAAAATCTCCAACCAAGTCAAGTTAAAGTCCCTTGAAAATATTTCACCATGCAATTTATTATTTGATAATTTTAGAACCATCAAATCTTTTGTTGCAAACAAATGCTTTGGTACTTCTCCTGAGAAATTATTGGTAGACAAATCCAACACCCTTAAGGAAATCATTTCAGCTATCGAGGATGGGAGAATACCTTCAAAACCATTGTTGGATAAATTTAGATATTCCATATTTGGAATCATATGGGCCACATTTTCTTGAAGTTGTCCATCCAACTGATTGTGTGAGATATCCAATGAACTGATACGAGTATTAGGTCTCAGGGGAAGTAGTTGACCCATTAAAGAGTTATTCCTCAGGAGTAGAAATTCCAGTCTCGTATTGTTTTCAAGCAACCAATTGGGGAAACTTCCTGTCAAGTTATTATGGGAGAGATCAACCCCCACTAACCTGAATTGGTATTGAAGAAAACCAGGAAGGTCACCGGTGAGCTTACAGCTGGATAGCACAAGACCCTTCAACTGAAACAAGGGAACCCAACCAGCCGGATATTCAGTTTCTACCTCAAATTTGTTGTTATCATTTCCAAGTATGACCACCTGAAGCTTGGAGTGATTAGCCAAAGAGCTGATAGAGAATGAACCCTCAAATTGATTATGACTAAGATTGATGTACTCCAGGGATGTGAGATTAGGCAACAGAGAAGGAGAAACATTTCCTGATAATTGGTTATAAGAAAGATCCAATAACCTCAGAGATGTCAAATTATTGAAACATGGAGGAAGGACTCCTTGGAATAAGTTGTAAGAAAGATCTAGCTGTTGAAGCTTATTCAATTGGCAGAAACCTACAAAAGAGAATAAGACATGTAACTAATTAATCATCTCCTTGACATGTCTTTGACTCCAAACTTACAGCCAGCTATTACTCACCCTTAATGAGGTCTTCATGAATTAAGAGCTCTAGATGAATAAAAATAATGTTTTTCATTAAATATTAAATATTAAAAATTACAAGACATCAATTAATTACCATAAAAAACAACATATTAAAAAAATTGTTGAATATGATCTTCTTAGACATCAACAATGATGGTAATATTTATGATTTTCTTAAATAATAATCTTTAAATCTAAAAATTATTCTTCCTTGAATAAGTTTTTTCCAAAGTGTTGAATTTTTTAAATCTATAAAAAGAAAGATGAATATAAATGATGTTAGGAGATTTTTAAAATGATTTAGTATTATAATCTAGAGATAAAAATGTTTTTTCCTTTCCTTGAATTTTCATTGAAAGAATATTCAAATTTTGTATCAAATGAAGCAATTTGATTATACCTACTTTCAAAAATTCAATTTCCTTAATTTTTTGTTATCTGTGATTCACTGTTTCTTCTTAAATCTATTTAACTCCTAATTAAAAACTAATTTTCTTTTAAAGTATGATTCATTCCTAAAAAGGAGCAAAAAAAAAAAGAAATAATTTTCCTATATTTGGATAAAATACAAAAAAATTCAAAAATAAAATAAAATAAATAAATAGTAAAAAATTTCTTCCAATGTATCTTAGGTTGTGTTTACTATCAAGAAAGTTTGAGGGAAAAGAAATAGAGTATGGAAAAAAATAAGAGAGAATAAAAGAAAAGAAAATTATAAAATAATTATAAAATCATTTTCTTGTTTGGTTGTCCATAGCAAAATTAAAGGAAAGAGAATTAAATTTTTGAAAAATACACTCTTTTTTCTTTTTCTTTTTTTAACTTTCTTTTACCTTTTCCTTCCTTAGCATTTTTTATGGGGATGAAATAATTTCCTAATTCCTTGCTTTTAATTCCCTCATTTTGTTTTCCTTACTTTTTGCATAGCTACTTGCAATTAGTTGTTACTCATTATTAATAAGGTCTTTATGAATTATAAACATTGGTAATTCTAAATATTGTAAAGATTCATTAAGAACAAACACATGCTTATATAATTTAAAAGGCAAGTTATTTATTTCTAGTTTACATTAATTATGACAACTCGTTTTTACAATATTTATCTTCTCTAATCTATATGAAACAAACAAAGCATAACATATGTACCTTGATTTTGTAAAGAACCATTGAGGTTATTTTCAACCAGGTATAAAGACTTGAGATGAGACATCAATCTTATAGATGATGGAATAATCCCACTTAAGGAATTATAACTCAAATCTAGTATCTCCAAATTGCTTAAGCTTGCAAAATCTGTCAGAAGAAAATTAAAATAACTAGTGTAAGAAAAGACATTGTTCTTAAATACAAATAAAATAAAACATTTGCTACTTTTCAAAAAAGACTGAAACCTATCATTTCATTGTTTTTATACCAAACTAAACAAATATTTTTACCATTATCATATCCAATGGTGACTATAATATTTATAATCTTCTTAAATAGTAAACTTTTACTCCAAATTGTTGAGTTTTTCAAATCCATAAAAAGAAATATGAACATAAATGATGTTAGGAGATTTTTTAAGTGATTTATTTTTATAATAATTATTATTCACTTTAAAATTTTATTTTTGCTTTTATATTATTTTTCTTTCCAAATTATTCTTCTTTCAACTTTTATGATCCTCCATCGTTCCCTACTTCTAGAAATAAATGCTTCAATCTACTTATTATTTATCAGAATCTCTATTTCTATTAATTTTAAAAACCTTTATATATTTTGTAGAATTAAAACTTGAATTTTATATTTAATTATCATTATAGTCTTTTTTAACTAGGTGCATCATATGATATATTTTTAAATTCATTTAAGAAATGACTAAAATAAGTCGATAGAAGTAAATAGTATCTTGAGGTCAATTGAGATGTAATTTATTATTTTATATTATGGATCTTCATTAACACTTATTTTTAAGAATTAAAAAAATCAAATAAAAGCATTTGTAAAATTGTTACTTATCATTGGATAAATCTAAGAGTTTTCATCTATCTAAAGAATGAAAGTAAATTAAATTGTTGGCCTTTAAAACCTCTTAGCAAGAAATGAAGGCTAAGTTTAGAGGAATCATATATGGGTTGTATGCAGTAGAGATTTGAGTGTAGATCCAAATATGGACAAAATGAAGGGGAGGATTTTATAATCCAATTGAACTGTTGGATTATTGTCTTGATTTACAAACCTATCAATATAAGATCACTTAGCAATCATATGATTTACAACTAAATTGTTGCATAATTCAATGGATTTAAATTCAATCATATAATAAAATCAAACACTTAACGCCTCAACTATTCCTAAAAAGTTTCCTAGAAAAAGAGAAAGAGGATACCTTCTCCATAAATTGGTTTAAATTATTAGATGACTATTAACATTAGAAAAGGAACAAGAAAAGCCAAAAAGCTATAATTGCAATGCTTATTTCCTCTAATGTATATAGAATAAATAGATACATACCTTAATTTTCTTTTAAAGTATGGCTTGCTTCTTGAAAAGCAACTAGGAAAAGGAAAAATAAAGAAAAATAGTTTTCTTATAATTGGAGAAAATACAAAAAGGTAAGAAAAATACTAAATAAATAAATACTAAAATATTTTCTTCTCTATTTATCTTAGACTATGTTTACTACCTAGAAAGTTTGAGGGAAAGGAATTAGGGTAGGGAAAAAAAAAAGAATGAAAGAAAAAAGTCAAAAAAGAATTACAAAATCAGTTTCTTGTTTGGTTGTCCATACCAACTTTAAGGGAAACAAAATTCAATTTTTGAAAAATACACTTTCTTTAAACTTTCTTCACCCTGTTCTTCCTTAGCATTTTTTATGGGGATAAAATGTTTGCTACCTTTAAAAATGATCAAAACCTATCATTTTACATTTTTTTCATACTAAACTAAGTAAATGGATTGTTTTTATAAACTAGAGCACTATGTCTACTTTTCTATAAAAGTATCTAAATTCCCAACAAATATTTTTACCATTATCATATTCCATAATGACCGTAGTATTTATGATCTTAAATAATAAAATTTTACTCCAAAAATTGTTTTTTCTTGAACAAGTTTTCTCCAAATTGTTGACTTTTTCGAATCCATAAAAAGAAAGATGAATATATGTGATGTTAGGAGATTTTTTAAGTAATTTATATTTATAATCTATAGATAAAGATGTTTTTTCCTTTCCTTGAATTCTCATTGAAAAAAAATTTTTATTCAAATTTTGTATTAAATGAAGCAATCCCATTATACTTACTCTCAAAAATTAAATTTCCTTAATTTATTTTTTTTTTTCCTTAAATCTTTGTAACTCCTAATTAAAAATTAATTTTCTTTTTAAGTATGTTTGATTCCTAAAACGCACGAAGAAAAATAAAAAGTAAAGAAAATAATTTTCTTATATTGGATAAAATACAAAAAGGTAAGAAAAAATACTTTAAAAAAAAAATATACTAAAAGATTCTCTTTCCTATTTTTCTTAGGCTACGCTTACTGGTGGGAAAGTTTAAGGAAAAGGAAAAGGAAATAAAGTAAGGGGGAAAAAGAGAATGAAAGAAAAAATTTAGAAAAAAAATATGAAATCATTCTCTTGTTTGGTGCTCTTAGCAAACTTGAGAGAAAGAAAATTAAATATTTTAAAAAGACACTTTCTTTAAACTCTCTTTACCACTCAAATCCAATATCTCTAAATTGGTTAAAATTGTAAAATTTATCAAAAGAAAATCAAAACAACTAGTATAAAAGAAGAAATTGTTCTTAAAATAATTAAAATGATTTAAATGAAATACCGTAAATTGGTAAACCTCATTTCAACATCTATAATTTTTGTTGGGTTCATACCAAAATGAAAAAAAAAAAATTTATTATTTCTTATAAATAGGAACATTTATCTACTTTTCTTTGAAGTATCTATATTATTAACAACTATTTTTACCTATATTAATAAATTTGACAATGATGACTTCTCATATTATTATTTTTTACTCTAAAAATTGTTCTTACTTAAATCACTTTTTTTATTTCATTTTTGCACATATTACTATAATATCCTTTATAATAATTACCAATCACTTTAAAAATTTAATTTTACTTTTATGCTATTCCGCTTTCTTCTCAAATTTTGGTTTCTCTTAAAAATTAACTTTTTTATTTTTTATTTTTTATTTCCTAGAATCTCCATACAATTTTTTTTTCTTTCCAAAATTTAATGACTTCCAAATTATTCTTCTTTCAACTTTTATGATCCCCCATCTTTCTCTACTTCTAGAAATAAATGCTTCAAACTACTTATTATTTATTAAAATCTCTTTTTCTTTTAATTTTAAAACTTTTTATATATTTTTTGCATAATAAAACTTGAATTCTATATTTAGTTGCAATTATAGTATTTTTTTTTTTTTTATTAACTAGGTGCATCATATGATGTATTTTTAAATACATTTGAGAAATAACTTAAATGAGTTGCAAAAAATAAATAGTATCTCAAGGCTAATTGAGATGTAATTTATTATTTTATATTGTGAATATTCATTAACACTTATTTAAAAAAAAAAAAAATCAAATAAAAGCATTTGCAAAAATGTTACCTAACATTGGACAATTCTAAGAGTTTTCATCTAACGGAGGGATAAAAGATAGTAAAATTGCTAACTTTTAAAACTACTTAGCAAGAAATGAAGGCCAAGTTTGGAGGGAATCATATATGGGTTGTATGTAGTAGAGATTTGAAGGTAAATCCAAATGTGGGTGAAATGAAGGGAAGGATTGTATAATCTAATTGAACTATTGGATTAATTTAATTTTTTGATTTACAAACCTATGAATCTAACATTACTTAGTAGTCATATGATTTACAATGAACTGTTGCATAATTCAATGGATTTAAATTCAATCAATCAATAAAATTAAACACTTAATGCCTAAACTATTTCTAAGAAGTTTCCAAAAAAGAGACAAAGAGGAAAACTTTTCCACAAATTGGTTTAAATCATTTCATGACCATTAACATTATGATCATCTACATTCCACCATAAAAGGAATGGGAAAAGCCAAAAAGCTTTAGTTGCAATACTTATTTCCTCTAATGTATATATAAAACAAATAGGGACATATTTTGAGGTACTATTTTGTCATTAAATAATAAAACTTAATAGGCTTAAATTACTTAATTACACTTATTGGAATGAATACACATAATCAATTAATTATAATAAAGTATAACAATAATAACATCAAGCTTATGTCTCCAAATTGTTGAATTTTCAACACCAGAAAAAAAAACCCATATAATGTTAGCATTAAACATTTTTTATTTTTAGATGATTTAAGTGATTAATACTGTGATCTAGAGAGAGATGTTTTTCCTTTCCTTTTATTGTCATTGGAAAAATTTTATTCAAATTTTGCTATAACAATAAGGATTTTTTATGAAGTTTTTATTAGTGAAATTTTGATATATTTACTCCTCAAAGTTATTTTTCCTTTTATTTTTTTGTTATTCTTTGCACCATTTCTCCTTTTTTTTTTTTTTTTTAAATCATAACCGAAGGAAAAGAAAATATTTGAAAATTGATTATATATATATATATATATATATATATATATATATATATATAATCTACACACCACATTGATACAAGAGAAGATAAATAAGGATCTAAAAAAAAAAGGAAAAAAATCTAAAATACTTTCCTCTCATCTCTCTTAGACTATGTTTGGTTCTTGAAAATTTTGAGATAGATACAAGAGAAAAAGATAAAGAAAAAGGAAAATTTCTGAAAGATTTTCCTCTCGTCTTCCTTAGACTACATTTGGTTCTTGGAAAATTCAAAGAAAATAAAAGAAAAAATGTCGATAAGAATAGAAAAAATATAAATTTTTTGTCTTATTTGGTTGTCAATAGAAAAACTAAGGCAAATAAAATTAAGTTTTTGAAAAATATAAATTATCTAAACTTTCTCAACCTTTTCCTTCTTAACATTTTTTAGAGAGAATTTTTTTTTTTGGGTATCCCAATCAGAGAACATATTTTTCCTTTCTTTAGCACTTTCCAAAGAAATAAGTGAGAAAAGTTTTGGAAAACGTGTTTCTAAATACCTTTTTTCCTTTTATTTTTTATATGAATAATCAAACAAAAGATTTTTCATATATAAAATTTTTCTTTACTTTTTTTTCCTCATTTTTCCTCTTCATTTTTATTTCCTCAAATTTTGGAACAAATGTAGATTTTAATTTTAAGAACCTCAATAATTACTATCATTTCTCACTTCTTTTTTTCTTTTCAAATTTTTGTAATTTGTGAAAACATGTTTTTCTTTAATTTCGACAACCTTAGAATTACTATTTCTAGAATTATTTTTTTAAAAGGATTCATAGAGTTGTTGATATTTTGTCTTTTTTTTTTGTGGAGTGTCATCATCATCATCATTATTATTATTATATTTTTGAATTATTAAAACTTGAAATTTTGGTGAAGTTTAATTATAAATATTGTAGAAAATTTCACTACATATAACATTTGTATTAATGTATTAAAAGACTAAATAAAACAACCCAAAGTCTTAATATTCACTTATACAAATTGATAACATACACCAACATGAAAGTATTATCCCAAGTCGATGACTAGATAAGAGAGTCATTATTGTACAAAAGGATACCCAATGGGTCATCTTCTAGGCCCATAGATCTAAATTACATTCCAATTAATCATTAAGTTATTGCTTTCAATCCCAATTTAATTTCATGAGAATTCAAAAATAGCAAACAATATCCCTTTCAAGGATAAATGAAGCTAAGAATTTTATGACTAGAGACATGAGAGATTCTCGATTTTCTTGAACATTTTAGAGTGAAAAAATGGGGATTTTAGAGAGAAAAAACATTTCCTTTTTTGAGTTTGGTTTTCTCTTTCTTGTGCTTTTAAAAATACTATGATTTATAATACTTAACCTACCACCTTTGTTTTTGGGTTTGATTTTCTCTTTATTTTATTTTATTTTATTTTATTTTTAGGATATTGAACTTGCATGTGAAAATATAGGTTTGTGATAATCAAACCCATATTTATTCTTTATTTTCTCTATTTTGGATAGATGATTTATTTATTTATTTTTAGGATGAAAATGTTAGGATATATCCCTTAAAAGCATGACATGATGTAATAAACATGTGGATTTTTTTTTTTTATTTATGTAATAAAGTTCTAGTTCACTTTTATCTATCCTATTTCCATGCATTATATATTGTAAGTATTCTAATCTAAATATTTTGGATTGTACAAGAATTGGGTATATTAGAAATTGTACCGAAGATCCAAATCATAGGTTCCTTACAAATAGATGACTTATTCACAACTGGTTTGTGGGTCTAAGCAACTCATTAGAGGTTATAGTGCACCACCTCCTCATAAGAGGAATGGTTGGTATTGGCTATCAAGATAGGTTTCCCATAGTGAGGGCACTAGTGTCTATAGTTACACATTGGACAGGATCTACGATGAGTCATGACTTAAGACTATCAAGTAGTTATGACTTCACCAAGCTGTTTCATTGTATTGTTTCTCAACCTTCAGAAAATATTGAGTTTGTGCTAAAGTTAGAGTGGTTTTGACCTACAGGTGAGATTGTAAGTTGATCATATATTCCTTATTGATTGGGTCACTATTGAAGAAAACTAGTAGCAATAGGTATTCTCAACAGAGGCATCATGATATCTCATAAGATTAAGATAGTGTGTTCTCTTAGGTGTTCCTAAGGAGGTGTATTCATCATAACTATGGTCATAATAGTTCCTTAAATGGAACTTGACATTGTGCTTTTAGAGAGCTAAGATATGTCGGTTGAACACACAATAAGAGGATATGTAACTCAAGAATTGTAGAATTAGTCTTGAAAGGTTGATAGTTTTCACCTTGTTAAACTATAGACACTAGTTCATTGAGAGACTAAATACAATAGATAGCAGGTCATAGACCCAAGCACACAATGTCTTGTTGTTATTTACATATGGTATTGAAGTGTAGTTGATTTTTGGTAGTGGGATGTTGAATCAACTTCAGAATTGGATTCTGAGGGAGCCAGTACTCCTATGGGTCCCAATAATCCATCCTTTAAACTCATAGACCTTGTTGGCATAGGTTATAAGGGTCGAATTGAATCTAGGTTTATTTTTGTGCATAAGAACATTTTGGTAATTACACAAGATTGCATAAAGGTAAGTAAACAAAGTCTTTGGAATGAGCTAATTGATTAATTGGTAGGCCTTGTTGGGTTAATTAATCAATTAAAACTTATTTTGGGTTAGATTAAGTGACCCACATCCTTAGTGGGCTAAAGTCACTTAAACTAGTAGGAACCCTATAAATACCTTCTTAGGGGTTAAGGTTTCATAGCTTTTTCTAAAGAGAGAGTCATAGCCATCTTCCACCTTTAGAGGGAGAGTCATAGCCTCCACCTTCCCTTCGATTCCCATTGAAAGTGTATTAAGATTAAGGTTCGAGTCATCAGGCGGAAGACTCCAGGTTTACGAGACTTCCTACTACTTCATTCATCTTCATCGCATGAATCGATTTAGGAACATCTGAATCTCAAGTATGGTTTTCATTAGCATATTTTAATTCATATAAAGTTTAAAAATGCAATTTTTCCACTATGCATAGGATTTAAAAAAAGCCTAGGATAGTTAAACATGTTCCTAACCTGATCTAGGTTTGGGAGATGGAGAGATCTAGGATTTTCCTTTCAGAAATCTCATCTATAAGAAGTATTTCCAAAAGAACTAATTGGTCTCTATGTATTACTTGTTTGGTTGCTTAGAAATACAACACAAGAAAATGAAATACAAGAAATTAAATTCTAGTCTTAAAACTTTCATTGTTTGACACTAATAAGGCATAACCACCAATCGCTTGCACCTACTCCATAATATATTTTGTTTATTTCTCTTTTCTTATTATTGAAAGCTATCTAACCAATGGTAAAAACAATAATTTTTTTTCACTTGAATATACTTTTCAACAAATATTTCTTTCTTTTTTATAAAACAATCACAACTTATTATTTCAATTATTTTCTTCTTCGACCTTATTGAAGTTATTTTAGCTATAATTGTCCAAATCATATATTTTTAGGTGAATGCCATTCAAAAAATTAATATTTGGTAAACTTGATTAAAGGTCTTTTTAGTCAGCTTATCTAACTAGTTTAGATTACCAATCTATTCCAAACATTTTTTTTTTATCTAGCCTACATACCTCCTAGGTTTTACATTGGCTTTGAAGTTTTAAGATAATCACAAATCTATTTATATGGTCACTTAGGTAAGTAGGGTTAGGTTAATTTGTTCATTTAATAATAATATAAAAAGGTATTTCTTGGGCCTTACTACATAACATGAATTTTAATGGGTGAGAAAAAAAATTAAGAAGTGCACAAGCACTCTCCAAGTACACTCAAGCGTTGGAGGTGCTCAAGTCTTTCCTAAGAGTGTTCAAGGGCTCATAGTAAATTTTGTGTTATTTTGTTTATTTATTTTATTCTAGTTTTTTCCCATAGTTGACTTAGCTTATTAGGGTATTTTAGATATGAATATATCTTATGTTATTGATTTTGATACAATACCATAGAGTTATATTGTCATTAATCTTTACCCATTGCCAATACTCCCAAAGCCCTATGCTTGATTGTGTTTTGTTCATGGTGATTGATTTCATCCTATCAAGTTATTGAATAGTTCACTAGGAAACATGTAGGTATTGCATGACCGATATGAAAATGAGTGTAGACTCTAGGTAGTGTAAGACTCTTTGGAGAAGATAGTGATTGGTTTAGTAAAACTATGTACTAGGCCTTTCATAATTAATGAATTTGCTCTAAGGTTAATTGACAATAATTTTTACATCTATAGAGTTTTTGGGAGACTTTATAGTGATTTTTTCACATACATTGCATGCTCATTGTGGATATTGATCAAAGAAGATTTAAATAGTTTAAAAAAATCAAAATTTTTGGTGAAAAAAACAAGATTATATATTCACCTTCCCTTATTGATCTTGATTCATAGAACTACATAGAGTGCGATGATCATTCATAATCCACCTTACTTTGATAAAAATAATTATTCCTATTTGAAAGCTCATATGTACTCTTTTTAAAAGATGTAAGAAGAACATATTCAAAATGTAGTTGAATTTGGTTCAATTCCCACCTTACTTTGATGAAAATAACTACTTTCATTGGAAAGATCATATGATTTTATATATATATAATGTAAAAAGAACATGTTCAGAAGGTAGTTCAATTTGGTTGAGAACCTCCATTAATATTTGATGGAAATAGTAAATCTACTATTGAACTAAAGGCAAAACATGAATAGGATAAATTCAATAACAAAGGCCATGAGGAAAAGTGAGGGCCCTCTATAGCATCTTTAATGATGCTAGTTCTAATGAATTTCATAGGATTACAACATGCAAAACATGTTAAAAAGGCTTGAGATATATTTTTTTTATTACTCATGAGAGCAATTTTGCTGTGAAGTTTGTCGAAAATATAAATTTTAAATGTTAAGTTTGAGGGTATTACAATGTGTGGAAAGATGAAATATTTTCTAAATTCTATGATGAGTTGAGTAATATTTGCAACTCGATCTTAATGTAGAGGAGAAGATTCTTGAATCTAAGCTAGTTAAAAAAATCCTTAGATCTCTCTCTTCCGTATAGGTACCTAAGGAAACTATCATAGAGGAAAACAAAGGCAAAGACATTGATTCAATTAGAGTTAATAAACTTATGGAATCCCTTCAAACTTACAAGATGCCCTTACCTAGTTCTATGAAGCCTAAGGATGAAGCCTTAAAAGCTTCAATGAAAGAAACTAATGAATCTAAAGAACATAATGACCAATGTTTAACATATGTTGAGCTTTCATTTTTCTTTAAAAAAATTTAAAAATGCCATAGAACCTCACAAAAGATATTTCACCAAATTAGACTCTAAAGAGCAAAAGGGATTTGAATTAAACAAAAGGAAAAAGAGAAAAAAGTTCATCTAAGAAAAAGAAAATTGAGTGCTTTAATTGTGGGGGAATGAGACACATGGCTGTTGATTGTCCTTGCCTTAAAAACATTAGGTATGAAGGCTATGTGGGTGACTTGGAGTAATTCCATGTTTGATGATTGTGGGGCTAAGAACTCAAATGAAAGTAAAAATGTACAAAATGATAATCTTATTGCTTTTGTTCATATGTAGTTGATTTTGATTATGACCCATTGGGTTAGTTGAATCCTAATTAAAAAAATGAGTTTTATTTTAATGATGTACATGGGGTCTATGATGCATTATTATATAGGAAAACTAAAAACAAAGGTTGAAAGCATAAAAGTGAATAAAAAGACATTAAAATTAATGAGCTCTATGATTCTTTGAAAAATAAAAATGTCAACATATTAAATGAACATATTGTTAATAAGGTGAAGTTTCTAAGGACTAAACATAACACTATCAATGATAAAGATAAAGATTTAACTCTAAAAGTTGAAAAGCCGAGGAACGACATGAACAATACTAATGAATTATTTAATCTTAGGTCCAAGATCATTAAAGAAATGTTTAGTAAAGAAAAATTTGTATATGATAAACATGACATAGAATATATTAGCAAGGTTAAGACTCCCACAAGTGGGAAAACAACCTTTGAAACAATAAGTAGGGTATTTCTTATGTGGAAGCATCCTCTAGCATCACTTTTTTTTGCATAATGTGCAATAAGTTTGGACATGACCAAAGTAAGTGCTATTGCAAATTATTCAATAGGTTCTAGTCATATGTGAAATGGCTAGTAAATGAGTCTAACTTCCTTAGATTTGTTTTTTTACCAGACTAATTGCATGAAGTACCCAAAACAATTGTTTCTATTACTTAGTACTTTCATTGCTATTAGATGACATAGATACTAGTATTATATTGAGCATTGTGGGTCTCACTGTATATTCCACCCATATTGGCTAATATTGTACACCTTGTCATTTTTTATATCATTTTAGGAAGTTGTAAATGAGAAATTAAACGTAATTACTAGAGGTTTATAATTTGCATAGGTAAAAGGAATTTCCTCTAGGATTATAAATGGATAACTAATAATTAGTTCTAGAATGTTAATTAAATTATGTTTTCAAAATATATCAAATGTTGGTCCTAATGTGAAATTCCACATCACCTAAGAAGAAAAGTTTCTATGACTTTATATTTAGTAGACTTCTCATAAATGTATAGAGATATTTTAAAGTAGGCCTTGACCCAAAGTGAATAACATCTATATAGGAGCAAGTGAGCCCTTACACTTAGGCCAAAATTTTTCCTTGACATGTGTTGACCATCATTGAATATAGTACGAATTTAATTAATTATGACCTATCACTCATTTTGTAGTTTTGTATATTGCATAGTTATTTGAGGACCAATTTCAAATTTTGATTATTTATGTGTGTGGGGGATTATAATACTAGTCTATGAACATCTATTAATAAAAGAGTTTAATTACGCTAGTCACAACTTTATGTAGTTTATGGTAATTCAAATTGAAGTTCTTTTGATCAAATATTGACCATTAAATCTAAAACTAGTCCAATCTCTTCAATCAATATAAGGTATAAGTTAAATTATGTTATTTATGACTTTTCTCTTTGATTAAATTGGGAAGACAAATATACTGCTAGCCCAATGCTTAGACACTAAATATGGGTTGATTTTTTCCATTTCATTTTCCTATATAAAATGCTAAACAATATCAAGAAAATCCAAATAACCAAGTAATGATAATATATAAAATAATTTAATTACTTTATTATATGTCCTAGATATAATGATAATTCTAATTAGAATTTACCTTGGATTGATAGGGAGCCATTAAGTTCATTCCGACTTAAATCCAATGTCATAAAGTTTCCAAAAATAGATAATTTTGTAAGATGATTCAAGAAAGAAAATAAAATTGAAAAAAAAAATTATAGTAGAGTGGTTACTAAGGATATTAAAAGAATAAGCAATACCTTCGAAAGGAAAAAATCCCTCAATATTGTTGTTGCTTACAACCAACGTTTTAAGGGAAGTGAATCCACTCAACTGTTTTATATTGGTCTTGTTGAACTGATTATAACTAAGGTTTAAGATCTCCAGCTTTTTCAGCTTAGGCAAACTTGTAAAACCTACAAGAAGATCAAAGAAAGTAAGGATGGTAATATTTCATATTTTTAAAAATAAAAGGCTTGTAATTAATTATAACCTTGGTAGTTGCTAAACCATTAAAAATATTTTCATTATATCTTGTTTAAACTCTTAAGAAATAATATAATTACCATTAGTACAACTACTGTCTCAATGTTAAGTAGATATAATTATCACTAACACGTTTGATTACTTTTGTTTGTTTTACATGTTTTACATTACTTTTGGCATCAAATGTTTCTTAATAAGAATGTATTTTATCACTTCTATCTTTTATTACTTGAGATAGGAATTGAAATAGATATCTAATCCTAGCTATTCTAATGAACCAATTTATTATTTTACCTATATAACAAAATCTAAACTCACAAGTTCTTGATTGTATAAAGTACATGCTTGCTTGCATAAATTTTGGTATCTAAATTTGGTTATTGATAGTCATAAAAAAGAAGCTTCAGAGCAAGACCAACTAATGATGAACAAAACATAATAGTGATAAGGTTATATATTCAAGACCAAGTAATGATACTAGTGATAAGGATGTGAATCAAGAACAAGTACACTAGGTTTTAAATTTACTTGAAAGGCATGGATTAAAGGCTAATTGAGTTCAAGAATTTATGCAATATGCCAAAACTGCATAGTCTTATCATAAAAATAAAAATTTGTTATAAACTTTCAAAGAAAGGTAGATTCCACCTATATTTAGATTGGTCTGCAACTATACTCAAGTGTTATGCTTTTTCTTTGTTTTTCCAACATGTGGTGATAGTAAATGAGTTTGGATAGACGTCTATGCCTTCAACCTACTGAGTTTTGAGACTCAGTCAACTTGTTAACTTAAAAAGGTTGTTTTTATTCTAGTGTATATGCAAATTTATTTATAAATGAGGGAATTGATCAATTTCTTCATTGAGCCAATTTGTTGTACCTAGCAACCTTTCCAAAGTGCACAAGTAGTGACAACAAATGAAAAAATATAATTTCTAGTGATGAGTAATACTAGAAACACCTCTTATATTTTTTTTTCTTATTGATATGCCAAATGGTGAGTGAATACAAAAAATTTGCATTTACCATCCTTTTTTATATTTGTAATACTATTTATATATCTGCATGAATTATCACCTTGATAATCCCTTGTTGTGTAACAAACTAACATATGAATTTGATGCAAATTGAAAGACAAAAAAAACCCACTTGCGATTATGCATATAAAGTTAAATTTAGTTTAAGTTCGACAATGGATTTGGATATATTTTTATAATGTCATACACCATTGGTTGATTTTTATGTGATATCTTAAGTTTTAAAACTTTAAGGACACTTTGAAAACAACATGATTTATGTGATTTGATAGTGGTGGTTGTTCATAGAGCTTTTGATAAATGGACTTAGTTGTGCTATTGAAAAATTTTGGACTTTTTTTTTGTAGGTGAAGTTGTAATTCTATTAATTAAAGTTTTCATCCATCTTAGGCTTGAGGACTAAAATACTTATTTTCCCTTTTAGCAATGTTATTTTTACTTTAGTATGCAATTATTGCTTATCCAATTTTTAAAATTAATCAAACCATCATTTATATAAGATGAACCCTCCTTCACCTCTTAGTCATACACACCCAATAGCCTAGTGTCCAATAATTTTGTTGTCTTACAAATTTTTAGGAATTATAATTACAAAACCTATTGAATTTTAAATCCAAGACCAGTTTTTCTTGTTTGATGTATAAATTAAGTTCAATTAATATGTACTTTTAAGGAGTTTTTATAATTTTTGTCTTTGTTTAAAGGATAAAAAATAAAAAATAAAAATCAACAACTAAATCCTAATACTTAAACATTGTTTTGATGATTGACAGACTACATTTCACTATCTTGTAAAACAAGTTCCAAAGGGAGACTTATTTGTCATCAAGTTAACATTAATTAGTGACTTAAATTCAAGTAAATTTCAACCTACTTGTAATTGGTAAATACTCAATAAGGATATTAGTATGTGAGTGAAAAGATAATGAGATATGGATGATTACTTAAATATACCCAACAACTAGAAGTTATTTTGAAAAATTTATGTGTTTTTTGTTCAATTGATTATCTACATCCATTATAAACAAATATCAATAATAACTTTAAATTCAAATCAAGTTATTCTTTAGAAGCATTGCTTTTATAAAAGTTTTAAATTGGACATTATATTTATTGATCACTTAAAATCTAACAAGTGATTCCTTAGAAAAGTTCTTACTTTCTATCTAGAACTTCTATTGCTCCTCGAATAGGCATTTAAAAAATCAATAAAATTTAGTTGAAGTTTTACTTGACAATCTTAACCCTTGGGTTTGGTCTTTTATTTAATTATGATTTCAACTTGCTCAAAAGTAAGTTCATCAATATTTTCTACGTCTTCATGATTGCTATACATAGCTTGAGTACAATTATCTTCTTGAATTGGTTTCTCTCCATTTATTAGAAGTGAATTAACATGCAATTTAAAATATTCCTTTAAAACAATTTGAACAATTAGAATCATGATACCAAACTCTATTGGTGTTATTTCTTGCTAACTATGCCCAAGGTTATGAATTTGTTCTTCTTAAATTTATCAACCTAAGTTATCATGAACCTATGTAGATGTGCATGAATATTTCCACAAATAGTGTTGTATAGGCTACCTTATAAGTAAATACTCATTTATTTAATCAACTTATACTAGCACTGTCAAATCAAGTGTGTAATTATTACATCTATCTCTTAACGCAATGACTCAATGTATTTTATTTTCAAACAAAATTGTTGTTTATAAGCATCAATTGACTTTAAAAAAAATGAGCATTCTATGTTTGTGACCATCATAGTGGTAGTAGCAGATATAGTGTTCACTATTTTTTATTTGACTTTAATATAATAAGGTTGGTTTAAATACCAATTAGTATGGATATAAAAAGATTAAGGAGACTCTTGAATTAACATTAGAGAGAAAATTTTCATCTAAAAGTTTATGAACCTAGTTTATCTAGTTGGTCAATTTATAGGCTCTATAAAACCCTAACATTAATCAATGAATTGGGAGAAAAATTACAAAGATAGGCTCAAGGTTGGTTTAAATGTGGATCTGAACAAGGCCCAAGAACCTAGGTGCAACCCAAGCTTGGCTCTAAACTTGAAACCACTTTTAGACTTAACAAACTAGAAAATTTCTTGAGCTTGCCTACAAGGAGCCAAGAAAAGTCATAAAATAGTTGGAAATCAGTTCTTGGTCAAATTGCATATCACTAATAAGACCATAAGGGCAGCCCATTTGTGATTATAATGCTTTGCTACTTAAAGAACCTCCATTGATCCTCAAAGAGTTCTTTAACTTAGTACCCAAAAGTGCGTCATAAAATTGAAGTTCATGCTTTAGTAGGTAGAAATGTGATATCTCTTATAATATTCGATTCAAAATTTTGATAGGCAATGGATCCTACAAGTTACATTATAATTTGAAAAGAAATTAAAAGTTGCAAAATTGTATGAAAGAAACATGTTTATGTTATATATAAGGTTAGAACATTATGGTTATGGTTATGTTATATTTCTCTATTTGCCACTAGACCAAATAAATATTGCCTCTATTCCATGACTGATATACATGTGAGACCTTATAATCTTCCTATTGATTTCTCACCCACATATACATTTGAGAGAAAAATATTGAAGATTAGAAATTCAATTTTTCATAATCGAGTAGTTTCAACTATCAACATGCTTATGGATGAGTAATGATAATCTCCACAAAGATCAAGAACTTCATTTTTTCTAAACTTACAATAAAAGGTATTAAGTGTTGTGACCATTATCATCACCATTATTATTCTTCATAGTTTTCTTAACTACATTTTTTATTACACTTATAATACATTTAATACACAAAATAATAATTTTGGGGAATAAAAAATATTAAAAAATAATAATCACTACTTATTCATTTGGTTATGATAATGGATTTAATCCAATAATTAGCATCTAATTAGTTTTTATTTCTTTGAAATTTGTTTTTTTTTTTTTAATATCCATTTGGTTCAAGTCTAACCATCATTTAGTGTTCACGTTAAACTATGTATTTTTTTTCTTTTAAATTTTTATTTTTATTTTATTTTTTAATGTTGTTTACTTCTCTATTTGTATTCTTGACCTTTTTATTATTTTTTTTACTTCTTAATTTTTTTTTCCATTTAGTTTTTATTTTTAAATTTTAAGAAGTTTAAATTTTCTATTTTATTGTATAATGTTTCTTATTGATATTTTTATTTTAATAATTATATGTACATTTATGGGTGTCTATACATACATACATATTATATGGGTGACACGTAAATGCTTAAATTCTTAAGAAACTCAAAAACCCATATAACTACCTGAATTTTTTTGTTCTATCAATAAGATGAAATAATTATTTTAAAATGGAATAGTTTGGTCTAGAGGTGTCAAACTAACTAATACCATGGAATTATTATTTTGTTTCTTCACCTATTATGCATATCAAACATGATTCTAAGTTTTTTCCAATCAAAGTATAACTGGATTTCTTTTTTTGACAAATGAGCTTAGCAATGCTCCTAATACATTTTGTATAGCCTTCTACATCACAAGTTATAGCTTTATTGATCATCAAAAAATTGCAAACCTAACCATAGATTCAAAATCTAAATTAATTTTATTATCTTTTATTCTTAGTTGCAGTTATAGTTATAGAGAACATTGTTTTATTAAGTTTTACATTTTGAAATTATATTACTAATATTAACTATCTTCACTTTTTAGGTTGTAAACCTTATAGCCCAAAATAAAAAACTCTTTGTTATCTAGAAAATTTCAGGATAAGTTAAGGAACTAATATTTTTTTTGTCCATTAATATATAAAGTCTAACTAATATACATTTTCATGATTTTCTCTTCAATGTAACCTATACATGAATATAAAATTATAAGAAAATTCTTTTTCAATCATTAGAATTTTATTGCATACATTGATTACCATGCTTTTCATTGTGCCATGTAAAAATTCTAAAATGTTGTACACCTAAATATTCGTTCAATTCTATTATGAAGAATAGCTAAATAATAGTCATGCACAAATTGATAGACAAAGAATGCTGATTTTAGTTATGTTCTTACATGATATATATATAACCAAAACTTCACTTTGTATTTACCTTGCATGCCAATCAAGAAATTCCCACTTAGGTCCAACA
The DNA here is from genome assembly GCF_004353265.1 of Vitis riparia. NCBI lineage: Eukaryota > Viridiplantae > Streptophyta > Magnoliopsida > Vitales > Vitaceae > Vitis > Vitis riparia. Next base: position 13,991,222 of record NC_048439.1, read on the forward strand.
TCACCAAGTTTTCCAGAGTGCATAATTCTGCAGTGCCATTAAGAGGAAAAAAGATAAAAGATGTTGACAATTCTAATATTTTACCATTAAAAATAATAATAATTACACATACCTTGGATAGGAAAAAATCTTCCAACATCGTTCCATTGTAGAGAAAGATTTCTAAGGGATGTGAATATATTCAATTGTTTCAGGCTAGTGTTTTTGAACATGTTGTCATTGAGGTTCAAGGTCTCTAGCTTTTTGAATATGGACAAGCTTTTTGAATCTACACGAAAATTATAAAAAATTATAAAATTTCAAATTTCACATTTGCATATGTAAACAATTCAAACTTTTAACCTTCATAGAATGATTGAACCTTTAGCAAAAATAATTTGTGTTCTATATAAACCGTAGAAAATTATCATAATTAACTTACTTTTGAACTTCCTCATGTTGAAAACTACATGCACTTATTTCTAAATAGTTTATTTATATTTTTATATTATATTTCGATAAAGGAGCTACAAGATTCTTAATTACATAGGTAGAAGAAATAGAGAAAATGTTGATTATCTTATAACCGACATTTATATTTTATTACAAGATTTTCACCTCCTATCATCCACTATTCTTCTCTACATATTTATTATAAAGGAAGTCTTATTCATATATTAGTTTCTTACAAACCACAACCTGCCATTGTATGTTATGCAAGAAGGTATTTTCTTTCACCTTCAAAAAGTAATTGCAAAGGTTGAATAATGCAAACTCTCTACAACTTTCATTATCTCTTTATCCGACAAAAATTCGCAATTTAAGAATTTTAATTTAGATGCACTTCTATTTTTTAAAAAACAAAAACTTTTATATAAAATATAGGAATTATTATACTAAAAATGCAAATTCTAAAAAACACTTCTTGAAATTTTTAAAATTTGAAGAAGAGAAAACTTTTGCTTTAAAAAATTTTGAAAATAATTTTTTTGTACAAGTCTTTACTTTTTATACATATAAGATTTCTTATATTTCATGAAAGAGTTTTTTTTTAAAATTTAAAAAAAAATGGAAGAAAGGAAGAAAAATAAAAGAGTTTTTTCTTATAATTTTTTATCACTTGTTAGTTTAACAAAAACTAATACTTAATTTCTTTTGCATTATCACTAAGGAAAAGCTTTCTTCTCATGTAAGTATTGTAGTTTAAAGTGGTAATAGAAATTTAGTTGTACAATTAGGAAGTACTCATGAGTGTGTTCAAGCTATAGATCATTAATCATTACAATAGCATCCAAGTTGCCAAACTAAATTACATAGTTTTTTTAATCTCCATATGAATTATTTCTAACCCAACTAGTCTAAGTCAAAATATAAATGGTTAATTAGCTAGCTTTCTAGTAGTCTTTTCCATAATTCCAAAAGTATGAGTTTTTCTCCTGCAATAAAAGCAATTAAAAAAGAATTTTTGCATATTTGTTTGTACTTTAAAAAACATCAAAGAAAATATAAAACAATTAAAATTAGTTAGAAATCTATGTAGTTTTAAGTCGTTTAATCTTTATATCAAAAAGTTAAAATAAGTTAAACGACTTCAAAAAAGTATATAAAAATAATTTATTGATTTTAAATCTATTTTTATTTTTCTTCACTTACTATTTCTTTTTACTTTTCCTCTCTAATTTATTTCTCTCATGTTTTTCCTCACATTTTATGGGACCAAACATACTCTTAGGGTTACAACACAAAAAATAAACTAACTTACATGATAGGCTTATTTTTGGGTTAGATCACAACATGATAACTAATGAGGAATGAGTTTGGATAGAAGTTTGTACCTTCAAACTTCCAAGTTATGAGGCTTCATCAACTTATTAACTTAGACAAGGTCTTTTTTCTATTCTAGCACTATATATGCAAATTCATTTAGAAATAAGGGAATTGGCTAGTTTGTTCAATGAGCAATTTGCAAAACTTAGCAAGCTCTCTAAAGTACACAAGATGTGATAGCGAATAAGAAATATTAATTTCTAGTGAATGAGTAGTACTACTAATAACACCTTTTATATTATTTTTTATTCTTTTTTGATATGAAAAAAGGTGAATGAATATAAAAATTTGGCATTTAACATATTTTTCTCAGTTAGTAATACTATTTATCTGCATAATCTATCATCTTAATATATAATACCCTACAATGTGATAAACCAACATTTGAATATTTTTTTATTGTGGTGTACACACACTATTGGTTGATTTTATGTAATTTCTCAAGTTTTATAACATCAATGGCACTTGGGAAATTGTATGATTTATGTGATTTGGAAATGGTGGTTGCTCATAGAGCTTCTGATAAATGGACTTGGTTGTTCAATTGATAAATTTAGGATTATCTTTGGTACACGAAGTTATAATTTTATTTATTAAAATTTTTAGCTCCAATCTTAGGCTTGAGGTCTCAAACACTTATGTTCCCTTTTAGCAAGATTATTTTTTTACTTAAATATGCAATATTTTTTCCCTAATGTTTAAAATCAAACCATCCTTTCTATAAGACAACCCTCCTTCACCTATTAGTCATACATCAATAGCCTAGCATATAATAATTTTGTTTTCTTACAAATTTTCAGGAATTAATTCTAACTACAAAAGCTTTTGAATTTTAAATCCAAGACCTCATTATTATGTACTTTCTGTGAGTTTTTTTTTATGACTTTTGCCTTTGTCTCAAGGAAAAACCAACTGTTAAAATATAATGCTTAAATATTGTTTTTGATCCTTGGGCCTAGGCGTAATTTAAGCGTGTTTCTAAAACCATGAACCAAATTATCATTTATATGCATCAATTGAAGTTGACAAAAAAAAACATTCTATGTTCCTGGCCATCACAACAGTATTAGCTGATGTATTAATCACTATTTGTTATTTGACTTTAATAGAAGAATATCAACATAAATATCAATTAATATGAAAATAAAAAGGTTAAGAAGACTCTAGAACAATTCCTACACCAATAAAATATTCATGGTTTTATGAGTTCACATTTATTAGAAAGAAACTTTTCACCTAAAGTTTTGTGAACCCAGTCTATCCAGTTGATCAATTTATTAGGCTTTAACTAACAAAAAAACTTCTTTCATTTATCTAGTAGCAGCCAAGAAAAGTTAGAAACAAAATTGAAAAGGAAAAGTTGCTAAATTGAATGATTGCTCTCTCACCCTCTACACATAGGAGAGAAAAAAAAATCGAAGATCATAAATTAATTTTTTTATTATCGACTTGTTTCAACCGTAAACATGCTTATGGATGATTAATTACAATCTCCATGTAGACCAAGAACCTTGTTTTTTCTAATTATACAATAAAAATGCCTTAAAGAATGATATTTGTTAATCTTCACTATCATTATCATCGCCATATTATTTCTTCATAGTTTTCATAACTCCCAATTTTATGCCACTTCACATTGGGATACATTCAATACATGGAATAATTATTCCCAAAAATACAAGATGTTTTAGAAAAAGAATAATTACTCATACTCATCCAGGTGGTTATGGCAATGGATTAAGTCCAATATTTAGTGTTTGTCTAATTTTATTTCTTCTTTATTTTTTTGAAATTTATTTTGAGAAAATACATTTGGTTGAAGTCTAATGAAGGTTGTCTCAAAAAACCTCATTTAGTTTTTTATTCTTCATATTTTAATTCCATTCATATAAATCTCCATAGAGTTTTTTTTTTATTCTTTTCAAATTTTAATTCTTTATTTTAATTTTTAAATTTCTTTTTAAAAAAATTATTGTGTATTGTTTCTTACATATTATATATTTGTATTCTATCCTTGTCTCCATATAACATTCTTTTTATTGTCCTTTTTTTAAAACAATTTAATTTTTAATTTTTAGTTTTTAGTTTTAAATATTTTTCTTTATATATATATATATGTGTGTGTTACTAAAACTAAAAGTTAAAAAATTAAAAATTACATGGGTGACTTCTTAATTTTCAAATTCTTAATAAACCCAAAACCCCAAGGATTCCTTTTGTGGATAAATGAGCACAACACTGGTACTAGTACTAATACTTTTTGTATAGCATTTTGTAGCACTAGTTGTACCTTCATTGATTATAAAAAACTGTAACATATCCTAACCATAGATTCAAAAACTAAATTACTTTTATCTTCTTTTCATTTCAATTAGTCTTAGTTGCAGTCATAAAGAACACTATTTCATTAATCTTTACATTTTGGAACTATATTGTTAGTATTAACCATCTTCACTTTTTAGCTTGTAACCCCTATGGCCTAAAATTTAAGATTCTTTGTTATCTAAAATTTTTCATGATTTTCACTTTCATATAACCTATAAATGAATTTAGAATTGCAAGAAAATAGTTTTCAATCATTAGAGTTTCAATACATATGTAGATATTATTATGTTTTTCATTGTCCCATGCATATAAAATTCTTAAATGTTGTACACTTGGGCATTCTTTTAAATCTTTTCCCAAGAAAGTTAAATAATAGTGGTGCACAAATTAATGAGCAAAGAATGTTAATTTTAATTATGCTCTTACATAATGTATAATAATAAAAAAAGTTCACTTTTTATTTACCTTGCATACCAGTGAGATGATTCAGGCTTAGGTCTAACATCACCAAGTTTTCCAAAGTACGTAATCCTGCAACACCATTAAGAGGGCAAAAAAAAAAAGACAAAAGATGTTGGGAATTTTAATATTTCACTTTTTAAGAAAAAATTACTCATACCTTGGATAGGAAAGAGTCCTTCCAAATAGTTGGATTGTAAAGAAAGACTTTTAAGGGATGTGAATGTATTCAATTGCTGCAAAGTAGTATTCTTGAACTTGTTCTGATTAAGGTTCAAGGTCTCTAGCTTTTTCAATATGGACAAGCTTTTTGAATCTACAAGAAGATTATGAGAAACTATAAAACTTCAAATTTCACATTTGCATACGTAAACAATTCAAGCTTATAACCTTGTTAAAGGTTCTATATAAATTGTAAATAATTATCATAATTAACTTGCTTATGTGCTTCCTCATATTAAAAACCATATACAATTTTTTTAAAATATTTTATTTATATTTTTGAATTAGTTTTTCAATCAAGGAGCTACAAGATTCTTAACCACATAGATACGAGAACTAGAAGAAATGTTAATTATTTGATAATAGATATTTGTGTTTTATAACAAGATTTTCACCTCCTACCATCCACTATTCTTCTATGTACATTTGTTACAAAGGAGCTCTTATTCATATACTATTTTTTTTTTTTCAAACCCATCTAGTTTTTGAAGAGCAACTTACATGGAATCATTTGTTCTTTTTCTTTAAGAATCAATTTCTAATTCCTTTTATATATTTTTATATTATTTTTAGGACATTTTAACTCCATCATTTCCATTATTTGATGATGATCTAACCTTGTTAAACAACGAGTAATGTAATTCCATTTCTGGCTAGTATTTCTTAATTTAACAATTAAATTGATCTTTGGATGCACTTAATTTAACAAAGATCAACTTAATTGGGAAAAGGTAAACTATTCTAATACTATTTTAAAATATCAATAATACTATACCAATAGTGTACATGTAAATATTCATTGATAATCAAATTAATTTATATAAAAAAAATATATTCATTTACTTAAGAAAATATTAATTATATCATACATGTTTCACATGCTAGCATCCTGCATCTAATAGGAACTTAAAATTTTGTGGATGATTGAGACTACTTCAAATGAAAATTTATGATAATATAAAAGAAAAATAACTAATGATTAGGAATTGTCGTTAATTTGACAATTAATTTAATAAAAAATATCATAAGTTTTTTTACCAAGTTAATAAAATACCTTGCACTCGTTGAAAGCTTTCCAAATTATTGTAGCTTAGATCTAATGCTTCCAAGTTTCTCAAACTAGCTAACTCTGCACCAAATATGAATAAAAAGAGAGATTGACTAAGGAATTTTAAAAGCTAGAAATATATTATATTTAATTTCAAAGAAATAATATAGAAATATAACATGCCTTGAATGGAAAAGATCCCTCCAGTCCTATGCTGCAAAGAACCAATGTCTTGAGTGATGTTATTGTACTCAAAGATTTTATGACACTTTTGTCAAACTCATTACCACTAATGTCCAAGATCTCTAACTTCTTTAAACTTGACAAACTTTTAAATCCTGCAAAGGAGTAATAGAATTTTAATTAAAGGAATATAGATATATATATTTTGTTAGTTAAAAATTATTTTTAAGAATAAATTTCTAAATAATCTTATTTTGAGGAAATAGTAATATTATTGAAGCTAGAAAATAAATTTTAAAAGAAGTGTCACAAAACAAGCCTTCATTTTTTATTTTTTATTTGGAATAAATACCTTTCATGTGGAAAGATAGAATTTAAAAATAAAATAAAATGAGATGAGCAGCTTGGAGACACCTATACATACAACTATGCACCATGTAAATGCAAACAAGAACGAAAATATCGAGATATAAGTAATATATCGTGTATTGGAGAAGATGAATATGATATATAGGTAAGATATATCAATTGACAAAAATATTGTATTTAGTCGGGAAATATCGGCTATATATCATCGGTGATTTCCAATATTTAGTGACACAAAAAAAAAAAAAAAAACCGACCTTGAATGGAAAAAATAGCTGAAATTTTAGAGATATATCAACAAAAAATAGGGATATATAGATGATTTCTAATGCCCAAACTTTTAATTTATGTCCAATGGCCAATGTTGGATTAGCTCAACCAACCTATAAATGATGACTTGACTTTTAAATATTCTCTAATGGGCCGAAAGATGAATCAAGCCCAATGATTTGGCCCAGACTTATATCCAACCCATCTAATGTGGCCAAGTGGTGTAAAAGGCAGCACCTTAAAATAGAGGCTATACAAAATGAAGTTTTCATAAACAAGATAAGATAAGGAATCAAACACAAATGCTTTGGTTTAAAACAAATGGTTTTTACCATTAAATCAAACTTATTTTATAACATATATATATATATATATATATATATATATATATATTAGTATGTGCTTAAAATTGTTTTTATATATGATTATTATACATATATTTTTATGTATTATAATATATTTTATAAATTAATTAAAATAAAATTATTATAAATAAGTTAATTTTAATTACCTTATAATTTATTTTATATACTAATTAAATTTAAGACAAATATAAAATTATAAATAAAATTATTAATATTTTTAATAATTATCTATATTCATTTTATATATCCAATATATTCGTAAAATTCAAGTATCAATATATCTATGATTATCAATATTTTTATTTTTGAATACAAATGAGAACAATGACCCAATTGCATGTAAGTTGGAATGAATTGAACGAGGAATGACTAGGGATGAGTAAAAGTGTGGAGTCCTCGTGTCAATAATCCATCCATCGAAGTCCACCCATACATATCAACCACAAGAACTCTTCACCCTTTCACCCTTCCATTACATATCTTCTTTTTCTTTTCTCTTTGTATTTATTTTTAAAAAGATATAGAATGAAATCTAGAAACTTTTATATATATATATGCTTTGACCACTTTATCATACTTATTTTGTTTTTATATTGAATTCAATTTCTAAAAAGACATCAAAAACTTTTATACTTAATCTGTCTTTTTTAAAAGACAAATTTCATAAAAAATTATTTTTGATAAAAACTTATTTTTAAACTTTTTTTAGGAAATTATTATATTTGTGCAAAAGCCCTTGAAATCTGGTTTGGAAGGAAATAAAAATATTGATAAAATTAAAATACAAAAGAATGGAGCACTTTTATATGAACTATAAAAGTATTTGTACAAAAACCCATGAAATCAGGATTGGAACGAAGACCTAGAAAATTAATTAAATTAAAACACAAACAATGAAGCGATTTTATATGAAATATGATGTGTCAATTTTTTGGTCCTTTAACTGAGCTCTGTCAATTGGAAATTTTAGAAACCAAGACAGAAATGACCAACAGAAAGCTCAACACAGAAAATCGGACCAACCCATCCTCACCTCTGCACCAAACAACCATAAAAGGGACCACGGGCAACCCCTTGCCAATGACTATACCGGCCGGTGGCAAGGAATGGTAAGTGACACTCAGAAGTGGATCGAGGACTTCATTCTGGTTTTTGGTCAAAATGATGCAGAAGAGGCTTTTTTGGAATGGAAGGTGGCTGAGTGGTGGGGTGATCTAATTTTTAAGAACAGGTGCTAGTAGGTCCTTTAGAATGTATATGAAAACCATTCTATAAATGCTTAGAGTACAAGCCAAAAGAAATTGAAAAGATGAGAGCTAACATACCTTCATTCTTAATAAACCCATCAAATGAGTTTGCAGACAAATTTAGATCCTGAAGCTCTTCAAAAGGAAGGAATAGAGATGTATTTAGTAACCAGAATTTGTCATTTTCATAATTTGACCAACCATAGTCTTCCAAGAGAATTTGTTGCTGCCTTATGTTGTTGAGAGAAAGCTTCTTAACTCGACTTGTGGTAGGATCACAAATAACTCGCTCCCAACTACAACATTCACTGATGTTGTTACCTATCCATGAAGGGAGAAGAAGATCTGCTTTCTCATTATTCAATTTTAGAAAGGCCTTGAATTCAAGCAAACCCATCTTCTCTTCTTCATTGCAACCTTTGCATTTACATATTTGAATCAAGAGTAATAATAAAACCCATGACAAATGTTTTGATGACAAACTCTCCATTGAAAGTCCACACATGAGAGACATAAGAAAGCCACTACCAAACCACTCTTAGACATACCACTAAATAAGAGTATATAAACTAATTGGTACCTCTTTCTTGCATATGAAGGGTCTTGACTGGTAGTTTGATGGGGCTCGTGGTATATCATATGTTGAAGAATCAATTATTTCCAACTAAAATTTTCATGTGAGAGTCATTCAAGTCATCTTTATTTTCATATTAATATTAAATTTGAGATTCTTATTTACCTATATATTTAAGCATGCAAACAAACTAACTAAATTTTTCTATTTTTTCATATCATTGGAAGTGGTCGATTAAAATCAAATGAATAAAGCAACCCTTTTGATATATTTCTTTTATACTATAAATTAATAACTAAGCTATTCACTTTTGAGTTTCAAATTAATGCTAAAATAATAAGGTTTGTTAAAATGATAAGGTACAACTATACCATACTTGGTGCATTCTATCATATATTGGAAGTCTAAAAAACCTGTCTTGATTTTTGGAATCCATTGGTTAAGATTGACTTTAAAAAGTACATACATCCATGGTACCATGAAATTTTCTAAGAAGATATTTGATAAAAAAATTTAAATAAAATAAAAAACACTTCAATGCCATTGAGAAGACATCATCTTTCATTTATCAATGCTATTAGCTTTGTATCAAATATTTAGCAACAACAAATTAGGCTTCACTGGTCATGGGATTGGAAAAACATTATCTAACATCAATAATGTGTATGCTTGTTTAATTAATTCATAAATTGGGTAGTGTCTCGTTTCTTTAGTCTTAGAGGTCCAAACCTGACTTTTTTTCTTTTTCCAAACACCTGTTTACATTTCATTACTTCTAATTTAATTTCTTATTAGTTTACTTAATCTCCCTGAGTTTCAAAAAGATATCATGAGAACCTTGATTTGTCCTAGGATAATTTTATTTCTTATCATATGTCCAAAGATATTAATGAAAAGCCAACATATCCATTTTCATCTATGAAAAATATAATATAAAAATTTTACTATATAATAGATAATACGTTTATATTCTATAATAAATTAAAGAAAATCTTCATCTAATATTGTCATTTAATGAACTATGGAAAAAACCTACTTTCAAATTATATAAATGATCATTTTTCAACAATGCAGCCATAAATGCTTCATGAAATACCTCTTGCTTTTTGAAAGTTTTATTAAGAAAAATTAAATTTAAAATATATAGAGATATTTGTTAAATTAACAAAAAAAAATGCATGCATTATTATTCATTACCTAATAAGTTCCATTATAAAATTGACATAAATGAATAAGTTACCTGCTAGTATTTGTGAAATGATTGAACTTTGAAAATATAATATAGAATTATTAGTGACTAGGAATTGTGGAACAACTAGATATGAGGGATTTGAGAGTTTCAATAATAAAAGAAAGAGTAAACAAATAAGCTACTTTATCCAATAAGGCAGACATAAGTTAAAATAAAATAAAATTAAGCACTATAAAAAAATAATTGTAAGATGAGTACTTAACTTGGATGGGATGATATAAAGTTTGTGAGTAATCAAAGAGTTATGAAATTACCAAATTTAAACAAACAAATGCAATTTCACTGATAATGAATTGTAATCAAGTACTCACTAATTTAATAATGTACTAGAAGGATTAACTATCTCGTACCAAGTCTTTATATTCTCACCTACTAGTAAAAAAGCTAAGCATTGTTTGAAAATTGATATATTTTTTTATTTTCATTTTTTAATTACTAAAAAAAGGATTGAACATTTCAATTTAAAAAAGAAGAAGACAAAGTACAAGTAAAAAATGATGTGGTATTAAAGAAATATTCATACTTTCCAATGATGCCTTCACTTTTATACAAGGAAGGACGTAATGATTAATTTTATTCATGAATTGTAGTCCAAGTCAAAAAAGAAGAATTCACTTTCCAAGTCATGACTACACCTTTTTATTAATAAATTAGAATATGAAGACTTGGTAAAGGAAGACAATTCATGTTTCCATTACATTGTTGATTTGACACCATTAGTATGGTGATTGGCTTATCATTTGTGAAGTTATATATGCCTTATTTGACTATATTTAATATGGTTAGTCAATAAAATTTGCTGTAATTTTTTAAAAAAAATTAATTTAAAATATATAAAGTCATTTGATTAAATTAATATAAAAATGCATAATAATTTTAGTAAAATAAAAAAAAACTACGAATAATTTCACTTCTCCAAAAAATTTACTTTTATTGATTCTAATGAATCTTTCCAAAGTCTTCTTAAGAAAAATTGAATTCAAAATATATAGAGATATATAATCAAATTAACAATAACTACAAGCATGATGATTCATTATCAAACTTTTGATATAAAATTAATATACTTGAGTAAACTAATTACAAATACTTAAAAAATGATTGGATTGTGAAAAAGTTAATATAATATTACCAATGATTATGGAATTGTGAGACAACTAGAAATAAAAGGATTTAAAAGTTTTAACAATAAAAGTAAGTAGTAATAAAGAGGTAGGTAGATTCACAAAAGATAAATCAATTATTACAAAAATAAAATTGTCAAGTCATAGAAAACTAGGAAGAAGTAATGATAACATAACTTGACCTCGACAAGGTAATGTAAAGTTTATGAGTAATTAAAGAGTGAGGGAACCATTAGATTTAAATAAACAATTTTAGTTTCACAAAAAATAAGTTGATCGCTAGTATAATCAAGTCAATCCAATAAGGTATTAAAAGAATTAACTATCCATTATCAAGTCTTAATATTCACACATACAAGTAAAAAATTTGGCAACTTGAAAAATGACATATTTTCCCCTTTTTTTAATTAGAAAAACATATTCCAAGCTTGAAAAAAAGGCTGATAGCTATCTAAAAATTCCTATTTTCCAAGTGATGCCTTTACATTTATACAAGGATTAGCCAAGTGAAAAAATTTGTTCATAAATATAGTCAAGTTGAAAAAAGAACTCACTTTTTAAGCGATGGCTAAAGCATTTTACTGGTAGGTGAGAATACGGAAGTTTGGTAAGTGTTGATTAAAGCGTTTTACTAGTAGGTGAGAACATGCAGGCTTGGTAGGAATACACTTTTCCAGTGTATCATTGATTTGATGTTATTATGATAATGATTAACTTTTTTTTTTCTTTTTTTTTTCTTGTTGTCAAAGTTATATATATATGCCTTTTTTACTTGTAGATGGTTAGTAGATGATATTTACTTTTATTTTTAAAGAAAATGAATTTAAATGTGTAAAGATATTTGGTTAAATCAATATAAAAACATATAATAATTTTCATAAAAACTAAAAAATTTTACTAATAATTTTACATCAATAAAAAATAAACCATAAAATTTTTTATGATATGATTAATAACACTATTTATAAGTTAGAACAAACCAAAGAAAGTCTCATATAATATTGTCACCTACTGTGGACCACATTTTTTATGTGTCCCTACTTACACGACAATAATTGGACTGTGAGAAAGGTATTGCTTTGAGAAAATCAATTTGTATTTATTAAGATTTAAAGTCATCACTTAATTTTATTTATTTTAAAAGTGAAAATAAAATAACAAAGAAAACCATATGTAACTCCATGAAAAGAAAAGTTTATAAATGGACAATGTATCTAAGAGTCAGATTAGCTAGTGAGAAAATATGAGGTACCCATTAAACATGAACAATTATGGTTTCTATTAATTTTCACATTTTATTGATTTATTGAACATCCAAATAATACATAAAAGATATATATGATGACCTAATGTGGGTCGAAATATACACCAATATAGATACATGGACAAAATCAAATAAGTGAGAATATGAACCACCATGAACGAAGGCTTAACCCAATGAAATTGAAATTGAAATTCAGTTTCAAAACAAATTCAAAACTGAAAATATGCAAGCAAGGTCCAGAAATTTGACCTAAGGTTGGCTGGGATGTGGATGAATCGCACTGCTTGAAATTGACACTACGGGCTAAGGTGTCAAAATTTAGAAACTGAAGGGAGGTATACCGCAAAGCAGATATCAGATTATGCACTGATGCAATTTGAAACCTTAATGCGGTAGAGAGGCAATGTGAAACAACTAGATACAAGGATTTGAGAGTTTCAATGATGAAAGAAAGAATAAACAAGTAAGCTGCCTTACTCAGTAAGGCATGTAGATTAAAAAAAAAAATTAATCACCATAAAAAAAGTACATGTAAAATGACTTGAGTACTTCAACAAGATGATATAAAGATTATGAATAATTAAGGTGTAATGAGATCACCAAATTCACAAATAATATCTTGTAATCAAGTACTCATTGTTGTACATTTGTATCTAGGGGCCTAGGCGATGCTAATGCGGTGCCCGAGATTTTTGGCTCTAGTGTACATTTGTAATCAAGTACTCATTGTTGTACATTTGTATCCTGGGAGGCCACTCTGGGCGCCGCATTGGCTCAGCCTAGGCACCAGAGCCAAAAATCTTAGGCGCCGCATTGGCATCGCCTAGGCCCCTAGATACAAATGTACAACAAAAACGTCGGCCTTTTTTGCAACATTTGGGTGTTGCCATCATTTGTATCGATGCCAAAGTGACCCGATTTTTGGCTTTGGTGCCTAGGCTGAGCCAATGCAGCACCTAGAGTGACGTTCCTAGGATTCGAACTTAAGACTAAGGTCTTTGTGGTTGCCCTCCTTGTACCTTCTGAGCTAGTAGCCCAGATGATACCATTCTTCTTCATACAACAACGGTAGCCGAAGAAGTACATCTCGTCCACTTGCCTCTGATATTCCATCTCCAACTCCTTCTTCTGAGCAAAAAAACTGGCCTTCATCTCTTTCCTCTGGGCAAACAGGCCTGCTTGCAGCTCCTTCACCTCTTTCTTTTGGGTCGCGAGACTAGCCTGGAGCTCATCCATCTTCTTCTTCAGTTGGGAGTTCTCCTGCTCCACCCCCTTGTACTTAGCCTCCATGGCTTCCCTTTCCTCCTTCAGTCGGTCCACCTCAGCCCGAATAGCTCTCTTCTCCTCCTCAGCTAGTTTCAGCACCTCCGTCCCATCCACAACAGCTTTCTGAGTGGCGGTCAAGTCAGTCTCCACCCGTTTTAACTTCCAGTGCATTTCTTCAACACCGCCCGGGTGATGGAAGATGAAGGCCCGCATAGCCTCTGCCACCTCCAGCCGCTTAAAAAGTTGTGCACGCTATCGCATCATGTTACGGATGCTAGCTATAACCTAGTAGAGGCAGGAGCAGCCAAAGTTAGCACCAAGTGATGGAATATGCATTGCTGAAAAAGAAGGCAAGATAAAAGGGATTACCACTTCTGCAGTCTTTGGCACCGTCCATTCCTGCAGATGCTGGATACAAGACACAGCAGACTCAGGGGTGCTAAAAGGGAGTCGGGCTTAAACGAAGGTAGGATGATTGCCACTCATATTTACAGATATCCGCTTGGTAAGGGGAAAGAAGTCAGACATCTTCATAGAGGGAGCTTTGGCGTCCATGAAGCACGACACTCCCTTCAACATCTCCATTAGTTCCCCCCAGCTTGGAGGGGCTGCAGGGATTGGACTACCCTTCTCATCTGGGGCCCTCACAGCGACAGCGGCATCCAGACCCGCCTCCTACCCGCGAACCTCCTCTACAGCCGGAACGTTGTTGGGCGCAGTTGCGTCTGGCTAGATAACAGCCGCTACGGTAAGCCCCGCTACGTCTGGTTGAGTCACTGTCGCTGCGCTAGGGCCCACTACTTCCAAATGAGGCACAGTCGATGGAGAAAGCCCTCCCCAACCGGACCCTCCTGAGCCTTCTCTGGGCAAACCCTTTTGGCTGGGGGAGAGACAATGTCGATTGCTTCGTACAATCGTTTGCGGTGCCCCTCCATAAACCCGACTCTTAAATTGTTCATATCTTGTTCCTCCTCCGGCTCATCTACAACTCTCAAGCCAATAAATTTCGACTCGATCTGGGAAAGGTCAATCCCCGGATTGACAGTGTCAAGTCACAGTGAATTAGAGTTACCCTCGGAAGCCTGGGTGGAGCCGTCTGATCGGCCGGACGTTGAAACTGTGGAAGAAGACGAAGGCTCGGGAGCTGGAGACACGATTTTGATTGCCTGTGCAAGAGTCTTCTTTTTCTTCTTTGTAGTCGGAGGGCGGATCGCAGGAGACGAACCGTGGCCTTTCTCACCGGGCGCTTTCCTCAACGTCCCCTCATGTCTTTTCTCCTCCTGTTGATCGAGGCGCTCTTAGCGAGCCTTTGCGTAGAATGGGAAGTCATTCGACACAAAGTGTTCCCCAGGAACCACAACCTTCGGTAGCCGCCTAGGGAGGATGTTGAGGACGTATGGCTGAGGTTCCTGGACAACTGCCAATAGATTCCAGGCATAAAGGAGCGTCTAGTGGTATCTCTTGATGGCAGTAATCTCGAACAGCTTGTTTAGATGGTCGAATGAAGCCTTCTCTACCCACTCGACCAAGCAGCCCCTCCTATGTGAACCTGCATAAGCCAGAATAAAGGGGGTTGGTCATCTAATGAAATTAACTCAAGCCTCGAAATTCAACAAGGAATGGACACCAAAAGCTACCCCTACCCGGAAGCTTCAGCAAATAGTTGGGGTTGAAATCCCTTTCTAGGTGTTCTGCCAAACCAGCCCATGGTCCCCTGACTAGTACGTGCCCTTTGGCTCCCCCTTTGTTCTAATAAAGAAGGTTGGTCACTAGTTGAAGAGACGGAATATGTGCAAACATACTGAAAATGTCTTTTTTTCTCTTCTTGAGGATATAAATGAAGAGGACCTCCAGCAGGAAAAGGTCCAAGTTGAACAGCATATTCAGGATGCTTCACCCCATCAACACCGACACGATATTGGGATGGATGTAGGCTGGAGGAATTTGAGTGTAATGGAGGAATTCTTTGAAAATGGACGGAAGAAGAAAACGGAGCCCCGCATTGAATTGCTCATTTGTGAAATAAATGGCATTGTGCCCGGCTTTCTCTGTGGACATGGCATCCTCATCCACTAACTAAACGGAGACGTTGTTCAAAAGACAGAAGTGGTCACGAAACTCCCGCTCGTTCAGGACTTCAGTGGGCTTCCCCGGATAGGGGCGTCCGGATCCACCCTTCCCACTTGTTCCAACCGCATTGGAAGAAAGTACATCTTTTTTCACAAGCATTTTGGAGCGTGGGGTCGAGACAAAACTTGCATGGCATAATGCTGACAGTTAGAAGATAGTTACCCGGCCCTACCGCCCTGTGGACAACTCCCTAAAAGGCCTAAGCTAACTAACATGCCTAAGACAGCAACCTCCCCAAGTCAGGAACCCTAAGACTGATATTCAACTCCTAATCCTACCCAAGAAGTGATTCAGCCATTCACAGGCACGACAAGGGGGCAACAAAATTTGCAGCAGGCTCAACAAAACCTCAAAACAACAAAATAACCCAGATGCAACCCTAGCCCCAAAATAGTAAAGCACGTCACTCGCAAAGTATGATGCTCTTGCACAAACCTATGCATTCCCCTTCTGCAAAGTCCAGTAAAGCTATTTCCCAACCCACCAAAAACCCCAAACATCACCTCTACCCCTCAATCATAAACAAACACCAAACAAGCCAAGGAAAATCAAAAAAACGAGAAGCAGAAGATGAAAGGGTAGAGATAGAGAGCATACCTAGCAAAAGCTTGCAAAAAGAAGGAAAGCCAAGCCGCAGTCACCCAAATGTACCGATCGAGAAGACGCGAGAGGAGCACCGTTGACGGAAACCTTAGGAAGCAAATCTTAGTCACTGCCAGATGAGAAAGAAATAGAGAGAAAATGCAGCCGCGGGAGGGGGGTGGATTTCCTATTTATGAGATGAAACCCCTCAGGACCCCAAACGACTAGGCACCCAGCCGCACCACGATCGAAACGACACGTCGCTTGGTAGCCATCCCAAGAACGGTGGCTCGCCATAAATGTCCCCCCTCTCCCCTCTTTTGGGTGCCATGTGTCATGCGACCCCTAAAAAGGAAAAAGGAGGCTGAAGGCATCATTTTAACCCGCCTTTTTTGATCGGGCAAAATAGTTGAGTTAAAAGGGGGGCATTGTAGGGACCACCCCTAGGCGTACACATGGCGGCCTCACAAGGAACTCCTCCATTGGACATGTGGCACGTCCAATCCTCTAACCGGATGTTCACATAGACTGACATGTGGCGCGTCTAACCCTTTGTCCGGACGGTCACGTGGACTGACATACGGCACATACCTTCCCTGTCCGGATATCCAGTCCGGACCTAGTGGCTAGCGTCTCAAACAAGATTCTTGATCGTGTTTCATGGGCAATCATTACTCATTTTGCTAAAAGCATGCTCGACAGGACCTTCCTAGGTCACTTCAGGCGACCTGCCATGCGTCGCCTGCAAAGTGAAAAGACAAGGATGACAGCAAACCATCCCTCCAACAATTTTTGACAACTGCCTATAGGATAATGATGGTTCTGCCACCCTCTAAGCACCATCATGACAACCAAAAAGTCTTCCCACCATTAAAAGGGACAAAGCTCCTGGCGCTATAAAAAGGCCCTCACATAGTCAAAGAAAGTAAGCATTTCTAAAGAGAGGGCCCCCATAAAAATATCAATATGCTAGAGAAAAAAACTAACAAAGGCATCGGAGGGTGTGTTCGGACCCCCTGTCCGAACATCTTTTGCAGGTCAAAGGAAGGAAGCATCTTCTTTAGTTGAGGAGGCGAGTAAATCAGGAAACTGGAGTGATCTTGGTAACGCCAGCCTTCAACACTCAGAGCAGCCTTGCTCAGGAGATGGCAGCTTTGAGAGCTCGCCAGGAGCAGATGATGACCACTCAGGCTCACCACACTACCATCTTGAGCCAGCTCCAGCAGCATCTTGGTCTCCTATCAGCAGCAGAGCCACACTCTCAGGCCACAGAGCCTCAGGCCCCTCATGAGTCAATTACCCAAGAGGCAGAGCCATCTGCTTAGGCCATCAGCAGCAGCATCACCCTCCTATCTGAACATATATATATCTATTATATATTTCCTTTATGTATTTTGTTTTAGTTAGTCATATATGAAATCCCCCACATTTTGATATCATATATGGGGATTACTTGGATTACTTGTATTACTTCTTTTCCAAATGTACTCAAATGATTAAAGTAATACAAAGTCTAGTTTTTTGTTAACTCTTAGCATTAATTTATTCTTATTTCCTTTGCTCACACCTTTTATTCTTTTTGAAACATGTGGTTTCTCCAATCAGTATTCGAAATTGATATCAGTCAGGAGGTACCACTTCCTCCCTTTAATTTCAATCGCCCATATCACATTAAGGACAATGCTCAGCTCGGTTGGGGGGGAGAAATGAGGAAGGAAGTTTGCTAAGTTGAAGGAAGTATGCTAAGTTATTTTGATAATTCAGCCTTGTCTAGTAAAGTAGTTGTAGTTTTTTGCTTGTTACTTTAATCTCCATGGTTTATGAGGAAAAAATTTCAAATTAAAATAGGAGAAATTGAACTTTTGCTTTGCATCCAACTTAGAGTTTGGATTATGCTTGCTAAAGTGGTTCAATTGTTGAAACTTCTATTGAAATCAAGTTTAGTCATTCCACTTTAAACTATTCACACACTGTGCACAATAGATTCCGATTATAAGATGAAAAACTATTTCCCCCTTTGACTTAGAAAATTTTGGGACTTGGTACCTTTGACCTCATTTTAATGATATTGAGACACCCTATGAAAGGCCAATGAGCCTTTGAAAAAAAATAATAAAATGTTTGCTTGCCTTGAAACCCGAGCAAGGTCTGAGGGGTATATGGTGAAAACCTTTAAAACCTGGTGCCCTAAGCCTTAATTGGTTGGGAGTCACCTGCTTCAATGCTCGTTACAAGGGTGGATAGGTGGAGTTAGCATATGGTAGGCAAAAAGGGTATATGAAAAAGTCCGGGGTAAAATCCGAGGAGTTAGTGGTTGAAAGATCCTTAAAGCTTGATGCCCTAAACCTTAATTGGTTGGGAGTCATCGATGGACCCCCGTTACATGGACAAAACAGAAAAGAATACCCCTTAAGCCTGGTACTTTAAAAAAAAAAAAAAAAAAAAAAAAAGTGTGCTCTCTGCCTATTGAATTTGGTCAGCTTGCTAAGTATTGAAAAGAGATAGGTTGGGGGGAGAGATTAGTTTAGCATGCTATATTCGGAAGCTATCATCTTACACTTTTTTTTTTTTTTTGTGGAAGAATAAAGTTTGGTTCTTTGGAAGTGAAAATGATTTTAAAACTTCAATTTGCATAATGCATTCCCTTGATCAATGGTATTTAGCAAAGTTTTTTATAACTCTTGTTGAAATTTGAGGTTATATTTCTTTAATGTTCCATGTGAGAGTTTGTCAGTCATGCCACTTAAATATTTTATTGGAAGTGATTAGCATGATGTTGTAAATTATAGTATTGTTTATTTTTATTTTTCTCTCATTCATTGCTAAGGGACTAGCAATATGTCAGTTGGGGGGAGTGATTACTACTCAAAAAGTGCTATTTGATAGCTTGTAATTAATCCTTTTAAACACTTTTGAGTAGTAGTTATTGCCTTTTAACCCAATTAACATGTTAAGGCCCCTTTCGATCAATTCTAATCAAATTGTCTTAAGTTTTGGTGTTTTGATAGCTTTTTGATCACCAAAGCAATATGAGATTGAGGAGAGTTAATTGGAATCCTTGGCAAATCAATGGGAAGCTCAAAGGCATGAAGAACCAAAGCTTTGAAGTCCTTTGCCATAAGCAAAGTTGAAATACAAGGAGGGGAAGCAAAGAGAAATCTGTCATGAGGCATTCTTGATGACAGTCATTTCAGCCACTTTTGGAGCACTTCATGATGTCCAATTTATGCATGCTATATTTCATTTGAAAGCTTAGGAAGTCAACAAACCAATGCTTCAAACCGTGTAAGATTTGGAGCTGAAATGAGGAAGTTACAGCCTTTGGAAGACAACTGCTCCAAGTTGAAGGAAGGATTCAGCAAAGTGCTGCGAAATCACTCTTTTGTTGCGGAATGATTTCGCAGCCTTTTTGCACAGTGCTATGGATTTCCCCTGAAGTTTCACGACGCGATGGAAGCCAAACACCACAAGAGGAAAGCTAACTTCGCAGCGCTGCGGAATCAGCCTTTTGATGCGAAGTAATTTCGCAGCCCTTCTTGTTTGTCTGCGAAATTTCGCAACCTCTTTTTCACCTACGAAATGGTCCTTAGTGCTTCCCGATATTTGTAACCGACACTTGGAGATATTTTTCATTAGATTTTTGTTGTCTAAATCCCCAAATTCTCCTTGTATCCCTCCAATTATAGGATTCCTTAGCTTTTAAGTTAGGAAAATGGCTAAATATCCATGTAATAGCTGTTAATGTAATTTTGATATAGAATAGAGCCCCAGGAGTTTGTTCTAAGGGTGATGAACCTTTTGTAAGTTTCAAAGGAAGTAAAATACAGAGCTTGAGCTCTACCTTACCTTCTCACTTTGATTGTATTTTTCATTTACTAAGTTATGCACTCTCTGAGGAGCTTTCTCCAGAGAATGAGTAACTAAACCTTTTAGTTCCTTGGAATGAAGGTTACCGGGAAAGGTTCCAAGTGCAAGAATCAGAAGCTTTGTGGTTTCAGCTATGAATGAAGAGAAAGTGTGTCCCATGAATGGTTTCTATGTTTTTAGTTAACTTAAAACGCCTTGGAGTCACCTGGGCCAACACTTGGTAAGGCAAGTGATCTCTAACCATGGAGATGCACTAGTTTACCCCTTGCGAGCCTCTGGGAGGTGACTTGAAGGTAGGATTCTCTAGAATTACCAACACTTGGTAAGCTTTTGGACTCTAAGGAGACATCCATTAGTTATCTCTTGCGAGCTTGTGAAGGAAAGTCCAAGGTTAAAGATCACCTTGAATGGTAAAGGCTAAGTGAGAGGCTTGAACCATTACAAGTTGCATCAGTGAGAGAATTAAAGCTGAAATCCAATTGAGGGATGCATTTGTGCAGCACCTGTTAGAGAATTGACTTTATGTTAATTCTCTAATGCGAGGAATTGAACCAATTGACCGGAGCTATGCTATTGCATGAGGAACCTCCCCTGTAAACCTGAATCTCCAAGGAATGCTTTTCTTCTTAAGTAATTTTCATCACTTGTTGTGTTGTTAATTTAAGTCCAAACCTTTTTCAACCAAAGTTTGTGTTTTATTTCTTAAGTTAAACTTAAAATGAAACAGCACCAATTCACTTTGAATTGGTATCATTTTCAGCTTGGAAACCCTTCCCAGTGAACGATCCTAGAGCCACTATG
The DNA here is from genome assembly GCF_004353265.1 of Vitis riparia. Taxonomy (NCBI): domain Eukaryota; kingdom Viridiplantae; phylum Streptophyta; class Magnoliopsida; order Vitales; family Vitaceae; genus Vitis; species Vitis riparia. The sequence goes on from NC_048439.1 coordinate 14,012,373, forward strand.
CTATAGTAGCTTTTTCTTTGCTACCCTAGTTCATGGTGTTATAGGTTATAAATTTTGTTGATTACTCCCGCCATCAAGGAGCACCAGCTGGACACGAATCAGCTGAGACACCAATTAGGCATGAATCAGAGGGTAATCACCATTCTAAGAATGGGAAAGAATGATACAAGAAAAGAATGATATAAGGAAATAACAACTAATATCCTAATATCTCAACTTTCCTAATATCTCAATATTCTTAATATCTCAATATTCTTAATATCTCAATATTCATAATATCTCAATTTTCCCAATATCTAAACATTCCTAATATCTCAACACTAAATTATATAAGGAAATAATGATATAAGGAAAGCATTCCTAATATCTCAACACTCCCCCTCAAGTTGGTGCATAGATGTCATACATGCCCAACTTATCTAAAAATTTTGAGAACACTTGACTTGAGACAACTTTGGTAAGGATATCGGCCAATTGATCTTCTGATCGAATCTTAGGCAATTCCACAATCTTATCATCCAACTTTTCCTTAATGAAGAATCTATCCACCTCGACATGCTTTGTACGATCATGTTGTACTAGATTATGAGCAATATCACATGCGGCTTTATTGTCACAAAACAATTGGATTGGTTGCTTAGATAGGTAACCTAAATCCTGTAAGAGGAGTCTTAGCCATAATGCCTCACAAAGTCCTAGAGTCATACCTCTAAATTCTGCTTCTGCACTTGAACGAGTGACGACATTCTGCTTCTTACTTTTCCATGTCACAAGATTACCACCTACAAAGGTAAAGTAACCAGATGTAGATCGCCTATCATCCACTGCACCGGCCCAATCAGCATCAGTATATACTTCTATACTCTGATGATCAACATTTTTAGCGAACAAAATTCCCTTCCCAGGAGCATTCTTCAAATACCTCAAAATACATATGATTGCATTCATATGTTGCTCTCCAGGATTATGCATGTATTGAGTCACTACACTCAATGCATAAGCAAGATCTGGTCTTGTATGAGCTAAGTACATTAATCTCCCCACAAGTCTCTGGTATCTTCCCTTATCGGTTGATACTTGATTAGACTCAACACACAATTTCAGACCTTCTTCTATTGGTGTATTAACAGGTTGACATCCTGACATTCCAGTCTCCTGTAAAAGATCTAAGGCATACTTTCTTTGAGACAGAAAAATTCCTTCACTTGATCGAGAAACTTCAATCCCAAGAAAGCATTTCAGAGGACCTAGATCTTTCATTTTGAATTCTTTAGATAGATAATTTTGCAGAGCTTTTCTTTCTTCAGGATCATTTCCTGTAACTACCATGTCATCCACATATACGATGAGTGTCGTAATCTTACCATGTTGCTTTTTTAGGAACAAAGTGTGATCTGAATTACTTTGACGATAGCCAAAAGCTCTCATTGACTTTGTGAACCTTCCAAACCATACTCTCGGGGATTGCTTCAACCCATACAATGACTTCTTCAATTTGCACACCTTCTGACATTGCTTTTCTGACACCATGCATCCTGGTGGAAGATCCATATATACTTCTTCAGATAACTCGCCATGCAGAAAGGCATTTTTCACATCGAATTGTTGTAATGGCCAATCTAGGTTTGCAGCTAAAGACAGTAATACTTGAACTGTGTTGATCTTAGCTACAGGTGCAAATGTCTCTGTGTAGTCAATTCCATAAGTTTGAGTGTACCCTTTTGCTACCAGTCTTGCTTTAAATTGTTCAATACTACCATTTGCCTTGTACTTCACAGTATAAATCCAACGACACCCAACTGGCTTCTTTCCCGGTGGACATTCTACGAGTTCCCATGTTTCATTCTTCTGCAATGACTTCATCTCTTCATTCATGGTTGCTTTCCACCTTGGATCAGCTAAGGCTTCCTGCACACTATTAGGAATAGCTACAGTAGATAATTGATTTACAAATGACTTATTTGATTCAGACAAACGATGGTTAGACACATAGTTGCTCATGGGATATTTGACTTTGGTAGACAATTCAGGTTCATATGTGGGTTTAGGAATACCTCTATTATGACGGTGTGATAACCGTTTCATGAATGGATCAGGTTTCAAATTAATAACACCCTCAATAGACGATGATTGGTTTGGTATTTCAATGAAGACATCTTCGGGCCTAAATTTTTAACCACTCATATCCAACTCACCCGCTTCCTGGTTCACTAGTTCAGATTGTCCAGATTCATCTTCCTCAGAGATATGATAATCATAATCGAGAGTCTGAATTTCCTTATGGTACTCCCCCTAAAGTTCAAACTCAGATGAAAAATACATCTAATCTTCATGAAACACCACATCCATTGTAATATACATTTGTCGAGTTGGAGGATGGTAACATCGATATCCCTTTTTGTGCAATGCATATCCAACAAACACACATTGCAATATATGGGAAGTTAACTTAATGCGTTGGTGCTTGTGTAGATGCACAAATGCCATGCAACCAAAAACACGAGGAGGTAGATTTGGGACGGTTGGGGCAACTATGGCATTAGTAAGAGCTTGGAGAGGTGTTTGAAAGTTAATTGAGCTAGAAGGTACCCAATTGATCAAGTATGCGGCAGATGTGATTGCTTCTCCCCAATAAGATATCGGTGTTTTTGCTGCTATCAAGGAAACACGAACAACCTCTAACAAGTGTCGATTTTTTCGTTCAGCGACTTCATTTTGCTGGGGTGTATTGGAACAAGTAGTCTAATGAATGATGCCATGTCCTTCCAAATACTTTTGAAGATCAGAACTTTAATATTCTCCACCATTATCACTACGCAGAACCCGAACCTTTGCATTGTACTGAGTTTCAATCATTTTATGAAAATTTTGAAACAACAAGTTCACTTCATCTTTGGTCTTCATCAAGCATAACCATGTCATTCTGGTACAATCATCAATAAAAGTAACAAACCAACGTGAGCCACTCAAAGTTGGGACTTTGGATGGGCCCCAAACATCAGAATGTATAACCATAAAAGGAAACAGACTTTTATTCAAAATTAACAGAAACGAAGCACGATGGCTTTTAGCCAATTCACAAATATCACAACGGAAACCAGAAATATCACTCTTTGCAAACAAACTAGGAAACAATTTTTTTAAATAACCAAAGGAAGCATGTCCCAGACATCGATGCCACAACCAAATTTCAGACTTTTTCTTCTCCCCCTCAGATCCATCTGCCATCAAGGCTTGTTGCAACTTATTTGAATCCTTTGACTGCAAGTACAAGTAATAGAGTTTTCCCCGCTTAATACCACAACCAATCGTCTGTCTTGTTTGGATGTCCTTAATCACACAAAATTCAGGCCAAAAAATGACAATACAAGATAAGGCTGTAGTGATTTGAGAAACTGACAAAAGATTGTAATCTAAATATGGAACAACTAAAACAGAATCCAAATTCAAAGTATCAATAAGAGTTAAGGATCCTTCCCCAATGACTGGGGTTGTGTTACCATTGGCTGTGGAAACAATTTTTTGTGAGGAAGGTCTAAGGGGTGTAACCTGTCTAGAATCAAAAGTCATATGATCTGTAGCACCATAATCAATTATCCATGCACTATTACTAACAGGTGTAAAAGTATTTAAAAACTTACCACCATGATCAGTAGCGGCTACCAATGCAGAGGCTTTCTCAGCAACATTAGCCTCTGTTTTTATTTCGGCAACAGTTGCAGTCGAGGTTTTTTTGGAATTCTTCTTCCGTTGATCACGATTATTATCATTAATAACAAAGTGTTGATAGCCTAAACATGATCTAAAGGTCTATGGTTCAAACCCTCGGTTCCTTATTGTTTTCCTGGTCATACCAAGAGTCGTCGCTTTGAAATTGTGGGATATCCAGACTGGTGGGACCAGTCTTATTGCAGTGAGTGCATTTGAAGGTTGACTTATCAATATTAGGGCTTGTCTTAGGATGGTTGATCACTGTCGAACTACCATAGCGACAAAATATCCAGGATTTCAGTTCCATGGCTCTGATACCATCTTCAAATTGATAAATGGTAGTTTTTTTCATTCATACTTTCATTCGTTCATGTACAGAGTATATATAGAGGGTAATCACCATTCTAAGAATGGGAAAGAATGATACAAGGAAAGAATGATATAAGAAAATAACAACTGATATCCTAATATCTTAACTTTCCTAATATCTCAATATTCTTAATATCTCAATATTCCTAATATCTCAATATTCATAATATCTCAATTTTCCCAATATCTAAACATTCCTAATATCTCAACACTAAATGATATAAGGAAAGAATGATATAAGGAAAGCATTCCTAATATCTCAACAATTTATTTATCATTTGTGAAGTTATATATGTCGTATTTGACTCGTATTTAATATGATCGGTCAATAAATTTTTCTTTAATTTATTTAAAAAATAAATTTAAAATATATAAAGTCATTTGATTTAATTAATATAAAAATACATAATAATTTTAGTTAAAAAAATTACTAAGAATTTAACATATGAAAGAAATTTGCTTTTATTGATTCCAATGAATCTTTCCAAAGTTTTCTTAAGAAAAATTGAATTCAAAATATATAGAGATATATAATCAAATTAAAAATAAAAATAAAAAATAAAAAATTGCAAGCACGACAATTCATTACCAAACTTTTGATATAAAATTACTACACTTGAGTAAACTAGCTACAAATACTCATAAAATGATTGAACTATGAAATTTTTTTTATGATATTACCAATGATTATGGAATTGTGGGACAACTAGACGTAAAAGGATTTAAAAGTTTCAACAATAAAAGTAAAAGTAATTGAATAAAGAAGCAACTATCTCATCAAATAAAGTAGATAGATTCATAAAAGATAGATCAATTATTGTAATAATAAAGTTGTCATTATGGAGAAAACTAGGAAAAAGTAGTTGTAAAATAACTTGACTTTGACAAAGGTAGTATAAAGTTTATGAGTAATTCAAGAGTTGTGGAACCATTACATTTAAAGAAACCAATTTAATTTCACAAAGGATACCTTTACTTTTATACAAGGATCAGCCAAGTGAAGAACTTTGTTCATCAATTATAATCCAATTTGGAAAAGGAATCAAAGTGATGACTAAAACCTTTTACTAGTAGGTGAGAATATGTAAGTTTGGTAAGAATACACATTTCCACTAAACCATTGTTTTGATGTCATTATAATAAGGATTTGTTTATTTTTGTCAAAGTTATATATGCCTTTTTGACTTGTAGATGGTTAAAAGATGAAATTTGCTTTAATTTTAAAAGAAAATGAATTTAAATTTATAAAGATATTTGGTTGAATTAATATAGAACATACAATTCCATTGGTAAAGTTAAGGAAAATGAAGGTTATAATACCTCTTGGTTTAAGGGTGTTGATGATAGTGGTGATAGTGGTGTGATCTTTATGCTACATTAAAGTTTATTTGTACTTCATTAAAGTAAATAAAAGGACAATATATATATATATATATATATATATATATATATATATATATATATATATATATATATATATAATTTTATTTTAGTTTAGTTTAGTTTAGTTTCATAAGAATTTAAAAAAAATTCTTATAACACCTTGGGAAAAGCCATAAAATTGCTAAAACACACTTAACCCATTACGCTCATATTCAAACCAATTAAAATTGTGACAAATGGTTCTGATTAATTTGCATTAGTCAATGGAGGTTGTCTTTGGGGTCAATTTTTCTGGAGGATCATGGGCATATACAAACCCTAATAATTTGTAATAATTTGTAAAATCCAACCATCAATTCTTCAGTAATTTCCAATATTATGTTGTTATGTTATTCATGTTTTTACAATAAATTCAATGACAAAATTAAATGAAAAAAAATCCAATAAATATGTACATAACTCTTGTCTTAGATGTTTTATATATGTTTTCTTGAAGTCATTGTTATAAGAAAAGTGGTATTATTTCATCCATTATTTAAATTGTTGTTGATTATGAACGGAAAACAGGTATTGAGGAAAAGTATATTCTTATTAGTGGAAACAAAATAGAGGTCAAAGTCAGGGCACATATAAATGGGGAAGATGGAAATTTTGATATCGACAATATAATGGAGGATCAAGTGGAATCTCAAAACAACAACCAAAGTAATTCCACACATTAGAATATTAGAGGCAAGGTTGCAGGTTATGTGATGGAGAAGTGGTGGTTAGGCCAATATCTTATTTCAATTTTTAAATGACCATATTGAAAGATATTTGAAGGTATGATTATTTTTTAATTTAATTTTTTTTATTTCCTAAAAGTAGAAAACACTAAAACTTGAACGAAGGAGTCTAAGATAATCATCATTTTAACTTCATATTTAAAACATTAATGTTAACAATGAAACAATGAAATAGGTATAATTAATTATTATTGATTAATATATAAGCTACTGAACTTCATGCCCTTTCATTGCCCCAAGTCAAGGTCATCCACTAGCTCTTTTTGCTCCTTAAATAATTGAAAGGTCATAAAATAAGGTGGGGGTAGGAAAAAAATGGAGTAAAGAAAGGAAAGGAGGTGCTCCAAGTCAAGGTCGTCCACTAGCTCCTTTTGCTCCCTAAATAATAGAAAGGTGATAAATGAGGTGGGGGAAGGAAAAAGATGGAGCGAAGAAAGGAAAAAAGGTGCTCTAAGTTAGGGTCCACTAGCTCCTTTTGCTCCTTAAATAATGAAAAGGTGATTAACATGAGGTGGGGGAAGGAAAAAGATGGAGCAAAGAAAGGAAAGGTGGGGAAACACAGTTCTTAGGTGGGTATGAATGAAGGTTGCAGAAAAGAAAGTCTAGTCATTTTATATATATATAAAAGATATACATATATATTTTTTTATTTAGAAACAAGGTGGTCTACATATAACAAGATGTTGATATGCATGAAAAATTGATCACATACCTAAAGTCAAGGTGATGTAGCTATTTTTTCCTAATGAAAAGTTGATTTAAGAAGTATTTTTTTGAAAAAAGAAAAAAAGGGTTATTAGTTCTAAATTCGTACTCTTGACATGATATGTATTAAAAATTAACTGATATATCATGTAAGTATATGTCACTAGATGAAAAAGTATGCACTTTACTTCATTCATATGACCTATATATAAGAGTCATCATTTTAATCAATTTATGGGGTCCCAACCATGTGAACATCTATGCTTTATTTGGAGAGAAAACTATGCTTTCATGTCATCTTTAATAATAGTGAACAAAAGGGGCTCCCATTTTTCATATTAAACAAATTTCTTCCTCATGCCCTTACCACTTACTAACCTTTAATATGAAAAGTAAATTTACCACCTATGTTATTCAGTCATCCAATGTACCCATTTTAATATATCAAGATTTTCCTTTGTGTTCGATAAAATTGAAAATTAAGAACCAAAAATTCATGTCCTAAATTATAAGTATTGAAAATTTTAAAAATAGAAATTATGTTTTAAAATTTATTTATTAAATTTAATCTAATTATGTGATAAAAAAATTAAAGTCCAAAGACTATTTATTTAATTTATAATTTTTTTCCTCTATGTTATAAATATGACCTCAAAAATTCGATTGTATAAACAAACATATAATCTCTCAAAAATAATTTATTTAAATATTGTATTATTTTAGTATAATATTACATTCATTCATACAATGTTCACTATATAATTACTTAAGTTTCTTTTTCTTTTTTTGAAAATCAGGAACAATTATATAAATAAAAATATTTCATGTTTAAAAAACTTTTAACTTTTTATTTACATATAAAAGGATAATATTTATAATATAAATATTTAGATTGAAAGTAAGTTTGTAAATATAATTTATGTTTCACTTATACTAATAAAGAAGGAGTTTTATGTATTATTGGGGATCCAAACAAATAAAATCTTAAATCTAATTAAAATTTTAATCCATACTAGTAAGTCATTAAGACTTCTATTTTTTAATTTTTTTTTTTTTTATGTTTATAAGACAATAAAAATCTAAAAATTATTTATTAGAAAACTTATACAAGTATTTAGAATTAATGAGATTTTGAAAGATAAAATTGTAATTCAAAATTGTAAACTTTTAAAACTAATTAATGTGTTTCACTATAAGTGATAAATCAAGGTTCATTACTTAATAGATTAAATAATTTTTTAAAAAGATTAAATAATCTATCATATACACTTAAATAAAGTGCTGTTAAAAGATTTTTATTTTTTGGTGAGTAGTTGTTTTTATCAAATAAACTCTTATTATCATCCTTCTTTGATTCTTCAAGATAGTTCATCAAACTTTAGTTAATCAACATGAAAGTTCAATTTTGCGATTATAGTAATTTTCAACTTACTTTTTTAAAAATTTGACTAATGAGAAGATATTTTACTTCACATATTCTTACAAGAGGAACAATAAAAAGTTTAGTGGGATTCCAATTTCCACTAGTAGCTATCAATGACTTGACTTTTAAGAGCAAATTAATATGGGGGTTAGCAATGACTTGACTTTATCGCAAAAAAAAATTGATTGTGGAAATTAATATAGAGCTATGAGACCCCTAGACCCACGACGACTTGGACGTTTCAACAATTCAAGCAGACTCCACCTACAAACCTAATCTACTATTCTAGTTTTATTATATTTAATTACGTTTTCCCAATTTTCATTCCACTAGTAAAAAATTCAAAGTTGAACTTGGAAAATGGTCAATTTATTTTCAACTTGGGTTGTGATTCATGAGCAAAGTTCTTTACTTGGAGCTATCCTGGAATTGAAATGGAAGCAATATTTGGAAGATGGTGCTTCTTTCTTTCTTCTTAATTTTTCTTGCTTAAAATTTTTAATCATGTTATATGAGCATTCTAATTCATCATACAACCATCAAAGAAAATAAAATTAAAGAGATTTTGATCAAGTTTTCTAGATGTTCAAGATTACTTACTAATGTAAAAAACTAGATTGCACTAGTTGTATTCCCTTGATATATGTGCCAAACAAGATTTTTATGTCAAGCAATATTATTTAAAACTTTGTATATGCTTTCAAAGGTTCATGAAATTCACTGTTGTTCTTTCTTTATAAATGTTGTCCTTTCTTTATAAATATTCTTTGATATGGATTGTAGTATAAACTTATTGGAACTTGCAAGGATGATGATAAGACAAGTTTTCTCATGTACTCACTCTGCTTTACTCTTAATAAGACAAGTTTAGGATAAAAAATAAATAGATTAGGATGAGTTTAAGATTTTTATTTTTTTAGTTTTAAAATTTGGATTGGAATCAAAGGGGGTTATTTCTTTGTCCCATGCCCAATTATTTATATAAAATTATATTTATTTTTAACATATATAAAATAAGAAATTTACTTTTAAAAAAATATAAAATTTATTTGTTCCACTCTACCTAGCCCAATTATATATATTAACATAAATAAAATAAGAAATTTATTTTTCTCAAAAAAATATAAAATTTGTTTATTTTAAATTATATTTATTTTTAATGTAATTTAAATTTTTTAAAAAGAAATTGATTTAAAAAAATAAAATAAACTAGAGAGAGTCAATGTGAGAATTTCCCATACATGACCCATCATGTTAAATTTTTTATTTTTTTGGATAGGGATGGAAATAGATATAAATAAATGTAATTTAAATTTTTTTAAAGAAATTGAAACCTAGTTTGCTAATTTTTTTTATTTAAAATTTGAGTTTATGGAGTATGGGATTGATCCATGACCTTAAGTTTGAATGGGGACAACTGTGCCACCTAGCTAACTTTAATACTAATATTTGATATACATATGTTTATATATACTAACAAAATAAGGCGTGTCATGCATGTTATTAAAATCAATTCTTTTATATTTTGTTAAAAAATTATAGGAGGTAAATGAAAATCACACATAAATTTAAATTAAAAAATAGAAAAGGAAAAATAATTTTTAAAAAGATTAAATTTTAATTATAAAATGACTCATGCATCCTTAAAAGAATTAATTAAAAAACTTATAGTAAAACTAAAATATATAAAATTCAAATTAATAACTAAGTTACATCATCAGGGAGCAATGTGAAGAATAAAACTATTATTCTTGGTATTTCAAGGACACACAAACCTCATTTTGGTAGATTTGATGATTTTACAATTTCAATGTCTATTGTCATTGGTAACAAATTGTCAAAAGTAAGCCTATTTGCGATCAACATTGCAATTGAAAAGATCCTTTCCACCATTAGCTCTTGATCCTCTACAAGCACTTCTTCATCGTGCAAAATATCACTCAAGATGATGCAAATAACGTCTTTACATAGAAACATGTCACATTGGACATGTAATAACTTCTACTATGTATTGATGATAATGTGGTCTAAAAGATTAGCTGGTTTTTAAACTATATGGAGAGTGCATTGGATAATGAATTCATCTTTTCAAAGAAACCTTCTTGTGTAATCATGTTGCCATAAATGGATTTCAATTGTTAATATTGATATTTGAGATATATTGAGCTAACCATAATAAGCAAGTTTTATGCTAAAAACAAAACATGTATGAGATTTTACTACTTATAAGCATTCCACGACATCCAAATTTTAAAAAGTTAGTTTCATAGAAATAATAAAGTAGAGGACTTCAAGTTCCACTCCAATTGTAGTGCCTCAAACCCAATTTAGGAGTAAAATCGTAATTTAGAAATTAATAATTAGTTAAAGTAATTTAATAAGGGTAAAAAGATCTTTTCATATTCAAAATCCCTATATAAAAATTATATTTTTCATATATTCTTTATTTAGAAAACACTTTTACACAGAGATCAGAAAAATCAGAGAGCATAGAACTGAATATTTGGAGGTTTAAGATTTGAAGATCAATTTTTCAGGTAAGATTTTAATCCTTAAATTAATATTTTATATTCGTTAATTAGTTTTAAAAACTTTAGATATTCTTTGGAAGATCTCAATCTAGATTAGGGTTTGTTAAATTAATTTTTAAATCAAAAGATTGGAAATTTATAAATGTGGATTAATTTGTGATGAAAATAGGAAAACTTATAAAAGTTCAATTATATAGAAAACAAAATCAATGAAAAATCAATGGAAGAAAAGAAATTTTAGATTTAGAAAATAAATTAATAAATTGTTTGTGTAGGCTTTAGATTTGAAAATAAAAATAAAAATTGGAGTACGCGTGTGTTGCCAAGGTGTTAACTTAGGCATTGAAAAAGATTGTATATATAAATATATTTTTATAGTAATAAATAATGAGAAGAAACATGAGGCTTACTGTTTTATTCTAAGGGCTTTGTGCGTGGGAGGGTAATGGGTTGGTTATGTATTGAATTTGAAAATTAATAAAAATTATAATATTTAGTTTTAAGCTAACATATGAAATATTAATAATAATAATAGTTTCTTGTATAGATTTTAATTTAATTTAAGTATGTAAAGAAATAAACAGTGAGGGTAAGACTAGGAAAGAAAATGAATTTTACAATAATTTGAAAACTCACTAAATTAATTTATTATTGTTTAGTA